>NW_026989131.1:0-149819 GCF_030222135.1 Aotus nancymaae
CCATTACTGGCATATGGAAGAAACGGCAGTAAGCCCAGGGAAATATCTGCTTCTAAATCCAAAACGCAGCTATCTAACAGAACGGTTGTCAATGTGTGCACTCAACTTCCAGAGTTAAACCCGTGTGTGGATTCAGCAGTCTGCAAACACTTTCTGTGCAGAGTCTCAAAACAGGCCTTTCCGGCCCAGTACCGGCATATGTAAGAAAGAGCATTAAGACTGCGTCTAAAACTCAGAAGAAACGTTTCTTTCAAACTGCTCGGCCTTGTGTTCTTTGGCTTAAGGGAGTTGAATCTATGTTTAGATTCAGCGAGATAGAAACACGTTTATTCTAGGAGCTGTCTTTGGATATTCCAGATTGAATGGGAGTATATGCTGTAAAGAGAAATATCTGTTTCTAAAACCAAAATGGATCTATCTAGCAGAGTGGTTGTGAATGTGTGCCTTCGGCTTAAAGAGGTAAACTGCTCTTCTCATGCAGCACTTTAGAAGCCCTTTATATGCAAATACAGACCTTTCCAGCAAAACACCAGCCTATAGGAAATAGCAGTAAGACTGCATCTTTAACATGGAAGAAACTGTTTTCAAACTGCTCTGCTGTGTGTTCATTCATATAAGAGACTTGAATATATGTTCAGATTCAGCTAGTTAGCAACACGTTTCTTCCAGGAGCTGTGTTTGCCTATTCCAGAGTATACTGGAGTATAAGATGTAAAGACAAATGTCTCGTTCCAAAAGAAAAACGGATGATCTAATGGAATGGTTGTCAATGTGTGCATTCAACTTACTGAGCTAAACTGCTGTTTGTATGCAGCAGTTTAGAAAACATTTCTGTGTAGATTCTCAAACAGACATTTCCAGCAAAATACCGGCCTATAAGAAATAGCAGTAAGACTGCGTCTAAAACTCAGAGGGAACGTTTCTTTCAAACTGCTCTGCAGTGTGTTCGTTCACCAAAGGTCGTTGAATCTATGTTTGGATTCAGCGAGTTTGAAACACGTTTATTCTAGGAGCTGCATTTCGATATTCCAGAGTGTATGGGAGTAAATGCTGTAAAGAGAAATATCTGTTTCTAAAACCAAAACGGAGCTATCTAACAGAATGGTTGTGAATGTGTGCATTCAACTTAAAGGGTTAATCTGCTCTTCTTAGGCAGCAGTTTAGAAACCCTTTATATGCAAATTCTAAAATCAACATTTGCAGCAAAACACCAGCCTCAAAGAAGTAGCAGTAAGACTGCATCTATAACATAGAAGAAACGTTTTCTTCAAAATGCTCTGCTCTGTGTTCATTCACCTAAGAGTCTTGAGTATATATTCAGATTCAGCGAGTAAGAAACACGTTTCTTCCAGGAGCTGCATTTGCATATTCCAGAGTGTACTGGAGTATAAGGTTTAAAGTGAAATATCTGGTTCTAAAACAAACACGGAGCCATCTAACAGAATGGTTGTCACTGTGTGCATTCAGCTTATTGAGATAAACTGTTGTTTCTATGCAGCAGTTTAGAAAAGATTTTTGTGCAGATTCTAAAACAGACATTCCCAGCAAAATACCGGCCTCTAAGAAATAGCAATAAGACTGCGTCTAAAACTCAAATAAAACGTTTCTTTCAAACTGCTGTGCTGTGTGTTCATTCACCTAAGGGAGTTGAATCTATGTTTAGATTCAGCGACTTAGAAACACGTCTATTCTGGGAGCTGCGTTTGGCTATTCCAGAATGAATGGGAGTATATGCTGTAACTAGAAACACAGGCTTCTAAAACCAAAACGGAGCTAGCTAACAGAATGATTGTGAATGAGGGCATTCAACTTAACGAATTAAACTGCTCCACTTAAGCAGCAGTTTACAAACCATTTATATGGAAATTCTAAAACCAACATTTCCAGGAAAACACCAGCCTAAAAGCAATAGCAGTTAACAGTGCATCTAAAACATGGAAGAAATGTTTTTTTCAAACTCCTCTGCTGTGTGTTCATTCACCTAAGAGACTTCAATATATGCACAGACTCAGCGAGTTACAAACACGTTTCTTCCAGGAGCTGCGTATGCATATATCAGAGTGTACTGGGGTACAAGATGTAAAGAGAAATATCTGATTATACTTAGAAACCCGTTTCTTTTAGGAGCTGCGTTTGGCTATTCCAGAGTGAATGAGAGTATATGCTGTAAAGAGAAATAACTGCTTCTAAAACCAAAAGGCAGCTATCTAACTGAATGGTTGTCAATGCGTGCACTCAACTTCCAGAGATAAACCCATGTGTGGATTCAGCAGTCTGCAAACACTTTCTCTGCAGAGTCCCAAAACAGGCGTTTTCAGCCCAATACCGGCATATGGAAGAAACAGCAGTAAGCACAGGGAAATATCTGCTTCTAAATCCAAAACGCAGCTATCTAACAGAACGGTTGTCAATGTGTGCACTCAACTTCCAGAGTTAAACCAGTGTGTGGATTCAGCAGTCTGCAAACACTTTCTCTGCAGAGTCCCAAAACAGGCGTTTTCAGCCCATTACCGGCATATGGAAGAAACAGCAGTAAGCCCAGGGAAATATCTGCTTCTAAATCCAAAACGCAGCTATCTAACAGAACGGTTGTCAATGTGTGCACTCAACTTCCAGAGTTAAACCCGTGCGTGGATTCAGCAGTCTGCAAACACTTTCTCTGCAGAGTCCCAAAACAGGCGTTTTCAGCCCATTACCGGCATATGGAAGAAACGGCAGTAAGCACAGGGAAATATCTGCTTCTAAATCCAAAACGCAGCTATCTAACAGAACGGTTGTCAATGTGTGCACTCAACTTCCAGAGTTAAACCCGTGTGTGGATTCAGCAGTCTGCAAACACTTTCTCTGCAGAGTCCCAAAACAGGCGTTTTCAGCCCATTACCGGCATATGGAAGAAACAGCAGTAAGCACAGGGAAATATCTGCTTCTAAATCCAAAACGCAGCTATCTAACAGAACGGTTGTCAATGTGTGCACTCAACTTCCAGAGATAAACCCGTGTGTGGATTCAGCAGTCTGCAAACACTTTCTCTGCAGAGTCCCAAAACAGGCGTTTTCAGCCCATTACCGGCATATGGAAGAAACGGCAGTAAGCACAGGGAAATATCTGCTTCTAAATCCAAAACGCAGCTATCTAACAGAACGGTTGTCAATGTGTGCACTCAACTTCCAGAGTTAAACCCGTGTGTGGATTCAGCAGTCTGCAAACACTTTCTCTGCAGAGTCCCAAAACAGGCGTTTTCAGCCCATTACCGGCATATGGAAGAAACAGCAGTAAGCACAGGGAAATATCTGCTTCTAAATCCAAAACGCAGCTATCTAACAGAACGGTTGTCAATGTGTGCACTCAACTTCCAGAGTTAAACCCGTGTGTGGATTCAGCAGTCTGCAAACACTTTCTCTGCAGAGTCCCAAAACAGGCGTTTTCAGCCCATTACCGGCATATGGAAGAAACGGCAGTAAGCACAGGGAAATATCTGCTTCTAAATCCAAAACGCAGCTATCTAACAGAACGGTTGTCAATGTGTGCACTCAACTTCCAGGGTTAAACCAGTGTGTGGATTCAGCAGTCTGCAAACCCTTTCTCTGCAGAGTCCCAAAACAGGCGTTTTCAGTCCTTTACCGGCATATGGAAGAAAGGGCAGTAAGCACAGGGAAATATCTGCTTCTAAATCCAAAACGCAGCTATCTAACAGAACGGTTGTCAATCTGTGCACTCAACTTCCAGAGTTAAACCCGTGTGTGGATTCAGCACTCTGCAAACACTTTCTCTGCAGAGTCCCAAAACAGGCGTTTTCAGCCCATTACCGGCATATGGAAGAAACAGCAGTAAGCACAGGGAAATATCTGCTTCTAAATCCAAAACGCAGCTATCTAACAGAACGGTTGTCAATGTGTGCACTCAACTTCCAGAGTTAAACCCGTGTGTGGATTCAGCAGTCTGCAAACACTTTCTCTGCAGAGTCCCAAAACAGGCGTTTTCAGCCCATTACCGGCATAAGGAAGAAACAGCAGTAAGCACAGGGAAATATCTGCTTCTAAATCCAAAACGCAGCTATCTAACAGAACGGTTGTCAATGTGTGCACTCAACTTCCAGAGTTAAACCCGTGTGTGGATTCAGCAGTCTGCAAACACTTTCTCTGCAGAGTCCCAAAACAGGCGTTTTCAGCCCATTACCGGCATATGGAAGAAACGGCAGTAAGCACAGGGAAATATCTGCTTCTAAATCCAAAACGCAGCTATCTAACAGAACGGTTGTCAATGTGTGCACTCAACTTCCAGAGTTAAACCCGTGTGTGGATTCAGCAGTCTGCAAACACTTTCTCTGCAGAGTCCCAAAACAGGCGTTTTCAGCCCATTACCGGCATATGGAAGAAACGGCAGTAAGCACAGGGAAATATCTGCTTCTAAATCCAAAACGCAGCTATCTAACAGAACGGTTGTCAATGTGTGCACTCAACTTCCAGAGTTAAACCCGTGTGTGGATTCAGCAGTCTGCAAACACTTTCTCTGCAGAGTCCCAAAACAGGCATTTTCAGCCCTTTACCGGCATATGGAAGAAACAGCAGTAAGCACAGGGAAATATCTGCTTCTAAATCCAAAACGCAGCTATCTAACAGAACAGTTGTCAATTTGTGCACTCAACTTCCAGAGTTAAACCCGTGTGTGGATTCAGCAGTCTGCAAACCCTTTCTCTGCAGAGTCCCAAAACAGGCGTTTTCAGGCCATTACCGGCATATGGAAGAAACAGCAGTAAGCCCAGGGAAATATCTGCTTCTAAATCCAAAACGCAGCTATCTAACAGAACGGTTGTCAATGTGTGCACTCAACTTCCAGAGTTAAACCCGTGTGTGGATTCAGCAGTCTGCAAACACTTTCTCTGCAGAGTCCCAAAACAGGCGTTTTCAGCCCATTACCGGCATATGGAAGAAACAGCAGTAAGCCCAGGGAAATATCTGCTTCTAAATCCAAAACGCAGCTATCTAACAGAACGGTTGTCAATGTGTGCACTCAACTTCCAGAGTTAAACCCGTGTGTGGATTCAGCAGTCTGCAAACACTTTCTCTGCAGAGTCCCAAAACAGGCGTTTTCAGCCCATTACTGGCATATGGAAGAAACGGCAATAAGCCCAGGGAAATATCTGCTTCTAAATCCAAAACGCAGCTATCTAACAGAACGGTTGTCAATGTGTGCACTCAACTTCCAGAGTTAAACCCGTGTGTGGATTCAGCAGTCTGCAAACACTTTCTGTGCAGAGTCTCAAAACAGGCCTTTCCGGCCCAGTACCGGCATATGTAAGAAAGAGCATTAAGACTGCGTCTAAAACTCAGAAGAAACGTTTCTTTCAAACTGCTCGGCCTTGTGTTCTTTGGCTTAAGGGAGTTGAATCTATGTTTAGATTCAGCGAGATAGAAACACGTTTATTCTAGGAGCTGTCTTTGGATATTCCAGATTGAATGGGAGTATATGCTGTAAAGAGAAATATCTGTTTCTAAAACCAAAATGGATCTATCTAGCAGAGTGGTTGTGAATGTGTGCCTTCGGCTTAAAGAGGTAAACTGCTCTTCTCATGCAGCACTTTAGAAGCCCTTTATATGCAAATACAGACCTTTCCAGCAAAACACCAGCCTATAGGAAATAGCAGTAAGACTGCATCTTTAACATGGAAGAAACTGTTTTCAAACTGCTCTGCTGTGTGTTCATTCATATAAGAGACTTGAATATATGTTCAGATTCAGCTAGTTAGCAACACGTTTCTTCCAGGAGCTGTGTTTGCCTATTCCAGAGTATACTGGAGTATAAGATGTAAAGACAAATGTCTCGTTCCAAAAGAAAAACGGATGATCTAATGGAATGGTTGTCAATGTGTGCATTCAACTTACTGAGCTAAACTGCTGTTTGTATGCAGCAGTTTAGAAAACATTTCTGTGTAGATTCTCAAACAGACATTTCCAGCAAAATACCGGCCTATAAGAAATAGCAGTAAGACTGCGTCTAAAACTCAGAGGGAACGTTTCTTTCAAACTGCTCTGCAGTGTGTTCGTTCACCAAAGGTCGTTGAATCTATGTTTGGATTCAGCGAGTTTGAAACACGTTTATTCTAGGAGCTGCATTTCGATATTCCAGAGTGTATGGGAGTAAATGCTGTAAAGAGAAATATCTGTTTCTAAAACCAAAACGGAGCTATCTAACAGAATGGTTGTGAATGTGTGCATTCAACTTAAAGGGTTAATCTGCTCTTCTTAGGCAGCAGTTTAGAAACCCTTTATATGCAAATTCTAAAATCAACATTTGCAGCAAAACACCAGCCTCAAAGAAGTAGCAGTAAGACTGCATCTATAACATAGAAGAAACGTTTTCTTCAAAATGCTCTGCTCTGTGTTCATTCACCTAAGAGTCTTGAGTATATATTCAGATTCAGCGAGTAAGAAACACGTTTCTTCCAGGAGCTGCATTTGCATATTCCAGAGTGTACTGGAGTATAAGGTTTAAAGTGAAATATCTGGTTCTAAAACAAACACGGAGCCATCTAACAGAATGGTTGTCACTGTGTGCATTCAGCTTATTGAGATAAACTGTTGTTTCTATGCAGCAGTTTAGAAAAGATTTTTGTGCAGATTCTAAAACAGACATTCCCAGCAAAATACCGGCCTCTAAGAAATAGCAATAAGACTGCGTCTAAAACTCAAATAAAACGTTTCTTTCAAACTGCTGTGCTGTGTGTTCATTCACCTAAGGGAGTTGAATCTATGTTTAGATTCAGCGACTTAGAAACACGTCTATTCTGGGAGCTGCGTTTGGCTATTCCAGAATGAATGGGAGTATATGCTGTAACTAGAAACACAGGCTTCTAAAACCAAAACGGAGCTAGCTAACAGAATGATTGTGAATGAGGGCATTCAACTTAACGAATTAAACTGCTCCACTTAAGCAGCAGTTTACAAACCATTTATATGGAAATTCTAAAACCAACATTTCCAGGAAAACACCAGCCTAAAAGCAATAGCAGTTAACAGTGCATCTAAAACATGGAAGAAATGTTTTTTTCAAACTCCTCTGCTGTGTGTTCATTCACCTAAGAGACTTCAATATATGCACAGACTCAGCGAGTTACAAACACGTTTCTTCCAGGAGCTGCGTATGCATATATCAGAGTGTACTGGGGTACAAGATGTAAAGAGAAATATCTGATTATACTTAGAAACCCGTTTCTTTTAGGAGCTGCGTTTGGCTATTCCAGAGTGAATGAGAGTATATGCTGTAAAGAGAAATAACTGCTTCTAAAACCAAAAGGCAGCTATCTAACTGAATGGTTGTCAATGCGTGCACTCAACTTCCAGAGATAAACCCATGTGTGGATTCAGCAGTCTGCAAACACTTTCTCTGCAGAGTCCCAAAACAGGCGTTTTCAGCCCAATAAAGGCATATGGAAGAAACAGCAGTAAGCACAGGGAAATATCTGCTTCTAAATCCAAAACGCAGCTATCTAACAGAACGGTTGTCAATGTGTGCACTCAACTTCCAGAGTTAAACCAGTGTGTGGATTCAGCAGTCTGCAAACACTTTCTCTGCAGAGTCCCAAAACAGGCGTTTTCAGCCCATTACCGGCATATGGAAGAAACAGCAGTAAGCCCAGGGAAATATCTGCTTCTAAATCCAAAACGCAGCTATCTAACAGAACGGTTGTCAATGTGTGCACTCAACTTCCAGAGTTAAACCCGTGCGTGGATTCAGCAGTCTGCAAACACTTTCTCTGCAGAGTCCCAAAACAGGCGTTTTCAGCCCATTACCGGCATATGGAAGAAACGGCAGTAAGCACAGGGAAATATCTGCTTCTAAATCCAAAACGCAGCTATCTAACAGAACGGTTGTCAATGTGTGCACTCAACTTCCAGAGTTAAACCCGTGTGTGGATTCAGCAGTCTGCAAACACTTTCTCTGCAGAGTCCCAAAACAGGCGTTTTCAGCCCATTACCGGCATATGGAAGAAACAGCAGTAAGCACAGGGAAATATCTGCTTCTAAATCCAAAACGCAGCTATCTAACAGAACGGTTGTCAATGTGTGCACTCAACTTCCAGAGATAAACCCGTGTGTGGATTCAGCAGTCTGCAAACACTTTCTCTGCAGAGTCCCAAAACAGGCGTTTTCAGCCCATTACCGGCATATGGAAGAAACGGCAGTAAGCACAGGGAAATATCTGCTTCTAAATCCAAAACGCAGCTATCTAACAGAACGGTTGTCAATGTGTGCACTCAACTTCCAGAGTTAAACCCGTGTGTGGATTCAGCAGTCTGCAAACACTTTCTGTGCAGAGTCCCAAAACAGGCGTTTTCAGCCCATTACCGGCATATGGAAGAAACAGCAGTAAGCACAGGGAAATATCTGCTTCTAAATCCAAAACGCAGCTATCTAACAGAACGGTTGTCAATGTGTGCACTCAACTTCCAGAGTTAAACCCGTGTGTGGATTCAGCAGTCTGCAAACACTTTCTCTGCAGAGTCCCAAAACAGGCGTTTTCAGCCCATTACCGGCATATGGAAGAAACGGCAGTAAGCACAGGGAAATATCTGCTTCTAAATCCAAAACGCAGCTATCTAACAGAACGGTTGTCAATGTGTGCACTCAACTTCCAGGGTTAAACCAGTGTGTGGATTCAGCAGTCTGCAAACCCTTTCTCTGCAGAGTCCCAAAACAGGCGTTTTCAGTCCTTTACCGGCATATGGAAGAAAGGGCAGTAAGCACAGGGAAATATCTGCTTCTAAATCCAAAACGCAGCTATCTAACAGAACGGTTGTCAATCTGTGCACTCAACTTCCAGAGTTAAACCCGTGTGTGGATTCAGCAGTCTGCAAACACTTTCTCTGCAGAGTCCCAAAACAGGCGTTTTCAGCCCATTACCGGCATATGGAAGAAACAGCAGTAAGCACAGGGAAATATCTGCTTCTAAATCCAAAACGCAGCTATCTAACAGAACGGTTGTCAATGTGTGCACTCAACTTCCAGAGTTAAACCCGTGTGTGGATTCAGCAGTCTGCAAACACTTTCTCTGCAGAGTCCCAAAACAGGCGTTTTCAGCCCATTACCGGCATATGGAAGAAACAGCAGTAAGCACAGGGAAATATCTGCTTCTAAATCCAAAACGCAGCTATCTAACAGAACGGTTGTCAATGTGTGCACTCAACTTCCAGAGTTAAACCCGTGTGTGGATTCAGCAGTCTGCAAACACTTTCTCTGCAGAGTCCCAAAACAGGCGTTTTCAGCCCATTACCGGCATATGGAAGAAACGGCAGTAAGCCCAGGGAAATATCTGCTTCTAAATCCAAAACGCAGCTATCTAACAGAACGGTTGTCAATGTGTGCACTCAACTTCCAGAGTTAAACCCGTGTGTGGATTCAGCAGTCTGCAAACACTTTCTCTGCAGAGTCCCAAAACAGGCGTTTTCAGCCCATTACCGGCATATGGAAGAAACGGCAGTAAGCACAGGGAAATATCTGCTTCTAAATCCAAAACGCAGCTATCTAACAGAACGGTTGTCAATGTGTGCACTCAACTTCCAGAGTTAAACCCGTGTGTGGATTCAGCAGTCTGCAAACACTTTCTCTGCAGAGTCCCAAAACAGGCATTTTCAGCCCTTTACCGGCATATGGAAGAAACAGCAGTAAGCACAGGGAAATATCTGCTTCTAAATCCAAAACGCAGCTATCTAACAGAACAGTTGTCAATTTGTGCACTCAACTTCCAGAGTTAAACCCGTGTGTGGATTCAGCAGTCTGCAAACCCTTTCTCTGCAGAGTCCCAAAACAGGCGTTTTCAGGCCATTACCGGCATATGGAAGAAACAGCAGTAAGCCCAGGGAAATATCTGCTTCTAAATCCAAAACGCAGCTATCTAACAGAACGGTTGTCAATGTGTGCACTCAACTTCCAGAGTTAAACCCGTGTGTGGATTCAGCAGTCTGCAAACACTTTCTCTGCAGAGTCCCAAAACAGGCGTTTTCAGCCCATTACCGGCATATGGAAGAAACAGCAGTAAGCCCAGGGAAATATCTGCTTCTAAATCCAAAACGCAGCTATCTAACAGAACGGTTGTCAATGTGTGCACTCAACTTCCAGAGTTAAACCAGTGTGTGGATTCAGCAGTCTGCAAACCCTTTCTCTGCAGAGTCCCAAAACAGGCGTTTTCAGCCCTTTACCGGCATATGGAAGAAACGGCAGTAAGCACAGGGAAATATCTGCTTCTAAATCCAAAACGCAGCTATCTAACAGAACGGTTGTCAATGTGTGCACTCAACTTCCAGAGTTAAACCCGTGTGTGGATTCAGCAGTCTGCAAACACTTTCTCTGCAGAGTCCCAAAACAGGCGTTTTCAGCCCATTACCGGCATATGGAAGAAACAGCAGTAAGCACAGGGAAATATCTGCTTCTAAATCCAAAACGCAGCTATCTAACAGAACGGTTGTCAATGTGTGCACTCAACTTCCAGAGTTAAACCCGTGTGTGGATTCAGCAGTCTGCAAACACTTTCTCTGCAGAGTCCCAAAACAGGCGTTTTCAGCCCATTACCGGCATATGGAAGAAACAGCAGTAAGCACAGGGAAATATCTGCTTCTAAATCCAAAACGCAGCTATCTAACAGAACGGTTGTCAATGTGTGCACTCAACTTCCAGAGTTAAACCCGTGTGTGGATTCAGCAGTCTGCAAACACTTTCTCTGCAGAGTCCCAAAACAGGCGTTTTCAGCCCATTACCGGCATATGGAAGAAACGGCAGTAAGCACAGGGAAATATCTGCTTCTAAATCCAAAACGCAGCTATCTAACAGAACGGTTGTCAATGTGTGCACTCAACTTCCAGAGTTAAACCCGTGTGTGGATTCAGCAGTCTGCAAACACTTTCTCTGCAGAGTCCCAAAACAGGCGTTTTCAGCCCATTACCGGCATATGGAAGAAACGGGAGTAAGCACAGGGAAATATCTGCTTCTAAATCCAAAACGCAGCTATCTAACAGAACGGTTGTCAATGTGTGCACTCAACTTCCAGAGATAAACCCGTGTGTGGATTCAGCAGTCTGCAAACACTTTCTCTGCAGAGTCCCAAAACAGGCGTTTTCAGCCCATTACCGGCATATGGAAGAAACAGCAGTAAGCACAGGGAAATATCTGCTTCTAAATCCAAAACGGAGCTATCTAACAGAACGGTTGTCAATGTGTGCACTCAACTTCCAGAGTTAAACCCGTGTGTGGATTCAGCAGTCTGCAAACACTTTCTCTGCAGAGTCCCAAAACAGGCGATTTCAGCCCATTACCGGCATATGGAAGAAACAGCAGTAAGCCCAGGGAAATATCTGCTTCTAAATCCAAAACGCAGCTATCTAACAGAACGGTTGTCAATGTGTGCACTCAACTTCCAGAGTTAAACCCGTGTGTGGATTCAGCAGTCTGCAAACACTTTCTCTGCAGAGTCCCAAAACAGGCGTTTTCAGCCCATTACCGGCATATGGAAGAAACAGCAGTAAGCACAGGGAAATATCTGCTTCTAAATCCAAAACGCAGCTATCTAACAGAACGGTTGTCAATGTGTGCACTCAACTTCCAGAGTTAAACCAGTGTGTGGATTCAGCAGTCTGCAAACCCTTTCTCTGCAGAGTCCCAAAACAGGCGTTTTCAGCCCATTACCGGCATATGGAAGAAACGGCAGTAAGCACAGGGAAATATCTGCTTCTAAATCCAAAACGCAGCTATCTAACAGAACGGTTGTCAATGTGTGCACTCAACTTCCAGAGTTAAACCCTTGTGTGGATTCAGCAGTCTGCAAACACTTTCTCTGCAGAGTCCCAAAACAGGCGTTTTCAGCCCATTACCGGCATAAGGAAGAAACGGGAGAAAGCCCAGGGAAATATCTGCTTCTAAATCCAAAACGCAGCTATCTAACAGAACGGTTGTCAATGTGTGCACTCAACTTCCAGAGTTAAACCCGTGTGTGGATTCAGCAGTCTGCAAACACTTTCTCTGCAGAGTCCCAAAACAGGCGTTTTCAGCCCATTACCGGCATACGGAAGAAACGGCAGTAAGCACAGGGAAATATCTGCTTCTAAATCCAAAACGCAGCTATCTAACAGAACGGTTGTCAATGTGTGCACTCAACTTCCAGAGTTAAACCCGTGTGTGGATTCAGCAGTCTGCAAACACTTTCTCTGCAGAGTCCCAAAACAGGCGTTTTCAGCCCATTACCGGCATATGGAAGAAACGGCAGTAAGCACAGGGAAATATCTGCTTCTAAATCCAAAACGCAGCTATCTAACAGAACGGTTGTCAATGTGTGCACTCAACTTCCAGAGTTAAACCCGTGCGTGGATTCAGCAGTCTGCAAACACTTTCTCTGCAGAGTCCCAAAACAGGCGTTTTCAGCCCATTACCGGCATATGGAAGAAACGGCAGTAAGCACAGGGAAATATCTGCTTCTAAATCCAAAACGCAGCTATCTAACAGAACGGTTGTCAATGTGTGCACTCAACTTCCAGAGTTAAACCCGTGTGTGGATTCAGCAGTCTGCAAACACTTTCTGTGCAGAGTCCCAAAACAGGCGTTTTCAGCCCATTACCGGCATATGGAAGAAACGGCAGTAAGCACAGGGAAATATCTGCTTCTAAATCCAAAACGCAGCTATCTAACAGAACGGTTGTCAATGTGTGCACTCAACTTCCAGAGTTAAACCCGTGTGTGGATTCAGCAGTCTGCAAACACTTTCTCTGCAGAGTCCCAAAACAGGCGTTTTCAGCCCATTACCGGCATATGGAAGAAACGGCAGTAAGCACAGGGAAATATCTGCTTCTAAATCCAAAAACGCAGCTATCTAACAGAACGGTTGTCAATGTGTGCACTCAACTTCCAGAGTTAAACCCGTGTGTGGATTCAGCAGTCTGCAAACCCTTTCTCTGCAGAGTCCCAAAACAGGCGTTTTCAGGCCATTACCGGCATATGGAAGAAACGGCAGTAAGCCCAGGGAAATATCTGCTTCTAAATCCAAAACGCAGCTATCTAACAGAACGGTTGTCAATGTGTGCACTCAACTTCCAGAGTTAAACCCGTGTGTGGATTCAGCAGTCTGCAAACACTTTCTCTGCAGAGTCCCAAAACAGGCGTTTTCAGCCCATTACCGGCATATGGAAGAAACGGCAGTAAGCACAGGGAAATATCTGCTTCTAAATCCAAAACGCAGCTATCTAACAGAACGGTTGTCAATGTGTGCACTCAACTTCCAGAGTTAAACCCGTGTGTGGATTCAGCAGTCTGCAAACACTTTCTCTGCAGAGTCCCAAAACAGGCGTTTTCAGCCCATTACCGGCATATGGAAGAAACGGCAGTAAGCACAGGGAAATATCTGCTTCTAAATCCAAACCGCAGATATCTAACAGAACGGTTGTCAATGTGTGCACTCAACTTCCAGAGATAAACCCGTGTGTGGATTCAGCAGTCTGCAAACACTTTCTCTGCAGAGTCCCAAAACAGGCGTTTTCAGCCCATTACCGGCATATGGAAGAAACAGCAGTAAGCACAGGGAAATATCTGCTTCTAAATCCAAAACGCAGCTATCTAACAGAACGGTTGTCATTGTGTGCACTCAACTTCCAGAGTTAAACCCGTGTGTGGATTCAGCAGTCTGCAAACACTTTCTCTGCAGAGTCCCAAAACAGGCGTTTTCAGCCCATTACCGGCATATGGAAGAAACAGCAGTAAGCACAGGGAAATATCTGCTTCTAAATCCAAAACGCAGCTATCTAACAGAACGGTTGTCAATGTGTGCACTCAACTTCCAGAGTTAAACCCGTGTGTGGATTCAGCAGTCTGCAAACACTTTCTCTGCAGAGTCCCAAAACAGGCGTTTTCAGCCCATTACCGGCATATGGAAGAAACGGCAGTAAGCACAGGGAAATATCTGCTTCTAAATCCAAAACGCAGCTATCTAACAGAACGGTTGTCAATGTGTGCACTCAACTTCCAGAGTTAAACCCGTGTGTGGATTCAGCAGTCTGCAAACACTTTCTCTGCAGAGTCCCAAAACAGGCGTTTTCAGCCCATTACCGGCATATGGAAGAAACAGCAGTAAGCACAGGGAAATATCTGCTTCTAAATCCAAAACGCAGCTGTCTAACAGAACGGTTGTCAATGTGTGCACTCAACTTCCAGAGTTAAACCCGTGTGTGGATTCAGCAGTCTGCAAACACTTTCTCTGCAGAGTCCCAAAACAGGCGTTTTCAGCCCATTACCGGCATATGGAAGAAACAGCAGTAAGCCCAGGGAAATATCTGCTTCTAAATCCAAAACGCAGCTATCTAACAGAACGGTTGTCAATGTGTGCACTCAACTTCCAGAGTTAAACCCGTGTGTGGATTCAGCAGTCTGCAAACACTTTCTCTGCAGAGTCCCAAAACAGGCGTTTTCAGCCCATTACTGGCATATGGAAGAAACGGCAGTAAGCCCAGGGAAATATCTGCTTCTAAATCCAAAACGCAGCTATCTAACAGAACGGTTGTCAATGTGTGCACTCAACTTCCAGAGTTAAACCCGTGTGTGGATTCAGCAGTCTGCAAACACTTTCTGTGCAGAGTCTCAAAACAGGCCTTTCCGGCCCAGTACCGGCATATGTAAGAAAGAGCATTAAGACTGCGTCTAAAACTCAGAAGAAACGTTTCTTTCAAACTGCTCGGCCTTGTGTTCTTTGGCTTAAGGGAGTTGAATCTATGTTTAGATTCAGCGAGATAGAAACACGTTTATTCTAGGAGCTGTCTTTGGATATTCCAGATTGAATGGGAGTATATGCTGTAAAGAGAAATATCTGTTTCTAAAACCAAAATGGATCTATCTAGCAGAGTGGTTGTGAATGTGTGCCTTCGGCTTAAAGAGGTAAACTGCTCTTCTCATGCAGCACTTTAGAAGCCCTTTATATGCAAATACAGACCTTTCCAGCAAAACACCAGCCGATAGGAAATAGCAGTAAGACTGCATCTTTAACATGGAAGAAACTGTTTTCAAACTGCTCTGCTGTGTGTTCATTCATATAAGAGACTTGAATATATGTTCAGATTCAGCTAGTTAGCAACACGTTTCTTCCAGGAGCTGTGTTTGCCTATTCCAGAGTATACTGGAGTATAAGATGTAAAGACAAATGTCTCGTTCCAAAAGAAAAACGGATGATCTAATGGAATGGTTGTCAATGTGTGCATTCAACTTACTGAGCTAAACTGCTGTTTGTATGCAGCAGTTTAGAAAACATTTCTGTGTAGATTCTCAAACAGACATTTCCAGCAAAATACCGGCCTATAAGAAATAGCAGTAAGACTGCGTCTAAAACTCAGAGGGAACGTTTCTTTCAAACTGCTCTGCAGTGTGTTCGTTCACCAAAGGTCGTTGAATCTATGTTTGGATTCAGCGAGTTTGAAACACGTTTATTCTAGGAGCTGCATTTCGATATTCCAGAGTGTATGGGAGTAAATGCTGTAAAGAGAAATATCTGTTTCTAAAACCAAAACGGAGCTATCTAACAGAATGGTTGTGAATGTGTGCATTCAACTTAAAGGGTTAATCTGCTCTTCTTAGGCAGCAGTTTAGAAACCCTTTATATGCAAATTCTAAAATCAACATTTGCAGCAAAACACCAGCCTCAAAGAAGTAGCAGTAAGACTGCATCTATAACATAGAAGAAACGTTTTCTTCAAAATGCTCTGCTCTGTGTTCATTCACCTAAGAGTCTTGAGTATATATTCAGATTCAGCGAGTAAGAAACACGTTTCTTCCAGGAGCTGCATTTGCATATTCCAGAGTGTACTGGAGTATAAGGTTTAAAGTGAAATATCTGGTTCTAAAACAAACACGGAGCCATCTAACAGAATGGTTGTCACTGTGTGCATTCAGCTTATTGAGATAAACTGTTGTTTCTATGCAGCAGTTTAGAAAAGATTTTTGTGCAGATTCTAAAACAGACATTCCCAGCAAAATACCGGCCTCTAAGAAATAGCAATAAGACTGCGTCTAAAACTCAAATAAAACGTTTCTTTCAAACTGCTGTGCTGTGTGTTCATTCACCTAAGGGAGTTGAATCTATGTTTAGATTCAGCGACTTAGAAACACGTCTATTCTGGGAGCTGCGTTTGGCTATTCCAGAATGAATGGGAGTATATGCTGTAACTAGAAACACAGGCTTCTAAAACCAAAACGGAGCTAGCTAACAGAATGATTGTGAATGAGGGCATTCAACTTAACGAATTAAACTGCTCCACTTAAGCAGCAGTTTACAAACCATTTATATGGAAATTCTAAAACCAACATTTCCAGGAAAACACCAGCCTAAAAGCAATAGCAGTTAACAGTGCATCTATAACATGGAAGAAATGTTTTTTTCAAACTCCTCTGCTGTGTGTTCATTCACCTAAGAGACTTCAATATATGCACAGACTCAGCGAGTTACAAACACGTTTCTTCCAGGAGCTGCGTATGCATATATCAGAGTGTACTGGGGTACAAGATGTAAAGAGAAATATCTGATTATACTTAGAAACCCGTTTCTTTTAGGAGCTGCGTTTGGCTATTCCAGAGTGAATGAGAGTATATGCTGTAAAGAGAAATAACTGCTTCTAAAACCAAAAGGCAGCTATCTAACTGAATGGTTGTCAATGCGTGCACTCAACTTCCAGAGATAAACCAGTGTGTGGATTCAGCAGTCTGCAAACACTTTCTCTGCAGAGTCCCAAAACAGGCGTTTTCAGCCCAATACCGGCATATGGAAGAAACAGCAGTAAGCACAGGGAAATATCTGCTTCTAAATCCAAAACGCAGCTATCTAACAGAACGGTTGTCAATGTGTGCACTCAACTTCCAGAGTTAAACCAGTGTGTGGATTCAGCAGTCTGCAAACACTTTCTCTGCAGAGTCCCAAAACAGGCGTTTTCAGCCCAATACCGGCATATGGAAGAAACAGCAGTAAGCACAGGGAAATATCTGCTTCTAAATCCAAAACGCAGCTATCTAACAGAACAGTTGTCAATGTGTGCACTCAACTTCCAGAGTTAAACCAGTGTGTGGATTCAGCAGTCTGCAAACACTTTCTCTGCAGAGTCCCAAAACAGGCGTTTTCAGCCCATTACCGGCATATGGAAGAAACAGCAGTAAGCCCAGGGAAATATCTGCTTCTAAATCCAAAACGCAGCTATCTAACAGAACGGTTGTCAATGTGTGCACTCAACTTCCAGAGTTAAACCCGTGTGTGGATTCAGCAGTCTGCCAACACTTTCTCTGCAGAGTCCCCAAACAGGCGTTTTCAGCCCATTACCGGCATATGCAAGAAACAGCAGTAAGCACAGGGAAATATCTGCTTCTAAATCCAAAACGCAGCTATCTAACAGAACGGTTGTCAATGTGTGCACTCAACTTCCAGAATTAAACCCGTGTGTGGATTCAGCAGTCTTGAAACACTTTCTCTGCAGAGTCCCAAAACAGGCGTTTTCAGCCCATTACCGGCATATGGAAGAAACAGCAGTAAGCACAGGGAAATATCTGCTTCTAAATCCAAAACGCAGCTATCTAACAGAACGGTTGTCAATGTGTGCACTCAACTTCCAGAGTTAAACCAGTGTGTGGATTCAGCAGTCTGCAAACCCTTTCTCTGCAGAGTCCCAAAACAGGCATTTTCAGCCCTTTACAGGCATATGGAAGAAACAGCAGTAAGCCCAGGGAAATATCTGCTTCTAAATCCAAAACGCAGCTATCTAACAGAACGGTTGTCAATGTGTGCACTCAACTTCCAGAGTTAAACCCGTGTGTGGATTCAGCAGTCTGCAAACCCTTTCTCTGCAGAGTTCCAAAACAGGCGTTTTCAGGCCATTACCGGCATATGGAAGAAACAGCAGTAAGCACAGGGAAATATCTGCTTCTAAATCCAAAACGCAGCTATCTAACAGAACGGTTGTCAATGTGTGCACTCAACTTCCAGAGTTAAACCCGTGTGTGGATTCAGCAGTCTGCAAACACTTTCTCTGCAGAGTCCCAAAACAGGCGTTTTCAGCCCATTACCGGCATATGGAAGAAACGGCAGTAAGCACAGGGAAATATCTGCTTCTAAATCCAAAACGCAGCTATCTAACAGAACAGTTGTCAATGTGTGCACTCAACTTCCAGAGTTAAACCCGTGTGTGGATTCAGCAGTCTGCAAACACTTTCTCTGCAGAGTCCCAAAACAGGCGTTTTCAGCCCATTACCGGCATATGGAAGAAACAGCAGTAAGCACAGGGAAATATCTGCTTCTAAATCCAAAACGCAGCTATCTAACAGAACGGTTGTCAATGTGTGCACTCAACTTCCAGAGATAAACCCGTGTGTGGATTCAGCAGTCTGCAAACACTTTCTCTGCAGAGTCCCAAAACAGGCGTTTTCAGCCCATTACCGGCATATGGAAGAAACAGCAGTAAGCACAGGGAAATATCTGCTTCTAAATCCAAAACGCAGCTATCTAACAGAACGGTTGTCAATGTGTGCACTCAACTTCCAGAGTTAAACCCGTGTGTGGATTCACCAGTCTGCAAACACTTTCTCTGCAGAGTCCCAAAACAGGCGTTTTCAGCCCATTACCGGCATATGGAAGAAACAGCAGTAAGCCCAGGGAAATATCTGCTTCTAAATCCAAAACGCAGCTATCTAACAGAACGGTTGTCAATGTGTGCTCTCAACTTCCAGAGTTAAACGCGTGCGTGGATTCAGCAGTCTGCAAACACTTTCTCTGCAGAGTCCCAAAACAGGCGTTTTCAGCCCATTACCGGCATATGGAAGAAACGGCAGTAAGCACAGGGAAATATCTGCTTCTAAATCCAAAACGCAGCTATCTAACAGAACGGTTGTCAATGTGTGCACTCAACTTCCAGAGTTAAACCAGTGTGTGGATTCAGCAGTCTGCAAACCCTTTCTCTGCAGAGTCCCAAAACAGGCGTTTTCAGCCCTTTACCGGCATATGGAAGAAACGGCAGTAAGCACAGGGAAATATCTGCTTCTAAATCCAAAACGCAGCTATCTAACAGAACGGTTGTCAATGTGTGCACTCAACTTCCAGAGTTAAACCCGTGTGTGGATTCAGCAGTCTGCAAACACATTCTCTGCACAGTCCCAAAACTGGCGTTTTCAGCCCTTTACCGGCATATGGAAGAAACAGCAGTAAGCACAGGGAAATATCTGCTTCTAAATCCAAAAGGCAGCTATCTAACAGAACGGTTGTCAATGTGTGCACTCAACTTCCAGAGTTAAACCCGTGTGTGGATTCAGCAGTCTGCAAACACTTTCTCTGCAGAGTCCCAAAACAGGCGTTTTCAGCCCATTACCGGCATATGGAAGAAACAGCAGTAAGCACAGGGAAATATCTGCTTCTAAATCCAAAACGCAGCTATCTAACAGAACGGTTGTCAATGTGTGCACTCAACTTCCAGAGTTAAACCCGTGTGTGGATTCAGCAGTCTGCAAACACTTTCTCTGCAGAGTCCCAAAACAGGCGTTTTCAGCCCATTACCGGCATATGGAAGAAACGGCAGTAAGCACAGGGAAATATCTGCTTCTAAATCCAAAACGCAGCTATCTAACAGAACGGTTGTCAATGTGTGCACTCAACTTCCAGAGTTAAACCCGTGTGTGGATTCAGCAGTCTGCAAACACTTTCTCTGCAGAGTCCCAAAACAGGCGTTTTCAGCCCATTACCGGCATATGGAAGAAACAGCAGTAAGCACAGGGAAATATCTGCTTCTAAATCCAAAACGCAGCTATCTAACAGAACGGTTGTCAATGTGTGCACTCAACTTCCAGAGTTAAACCCGTGTGTGGATTCAGCAGTCTGCAAACACTTTCTCTGCAGAGTCCCAAAGCAGGCGTTTTCAGCCCATTACCGGCATATGGAAGAAACGGCAGTAAGCACAGGGAAATATCTGCTTCTAAATCCAAAACGCAGCTATCTAACAGAACGGTTGTCAATGTGTGCACTCAACTTCCAGAGATAAACCCGTGTGTGGATTCAGCAGTCTGCAAACACTTTCTCTGCAGAGTCCCAAAACAGGCGTTTTCAGCCCATTACCGGCATATGGAAGAAACAGCAGTAAGCACAGGGAAATATCTGCTTCTAAATCCAAAACGCAGCTATCTAACAGAACGGTTGTCAATGTGTGCACTCAACTTCCAGAGTTAAACGCGTGCGTGGATTCAGCAGTCTGCAAACACTTTCTCTGCAGAGTCCCAAAACAGGCGTTTTCAGCCCATTACCGGCATATGGAAGAAACAGCAGTAAGCACAGGGAAATATCTGCTTCTAAATCCAAAACGCAGCTATCTAACAGAACGGTTGTCAATGTGTGCACTCAACTTCCAGAGTTAAACCAGTGTGTGGATTCAGCAGTCTGCAAACCCTTTCTCTGCAGAGTCCCAAAACAGGCGTTTTCAGCCCTTTACCGGCATATGGAAGAAACGGCAGTAAGCACAGGGAAATATCTGCTTCTAAATCCAAAACGCAGCTATCTAACAGAACGGTTGTCAATGTGTGCACTCAACTTCCAGAGTTAAACCCGTGTGTGGATTCAGCAGTCTGCAAACACATTCTCTGCAGAGTCCCAAAACAGGCGTTTTCAGCCCATTACCGGCATATGGAAGAAACAGCAGTAAGCACAGGGAAATATCTGCTTCTAAATCCAAAACGCAGCTATCTAACAGAACGGTTGTCAATGTGTGCACTCAACTTCCAGAGTTAAACCCGTGTGTGGATTCAGCAGTCTGCAAACACTTTCTCTGCAGAGTCCCAAAACAGGCGTTTTCAGCCCATTACCGGCATATGGAAGAAACAGCAGTAAGCACAGGGAAATATCTGCTTCTAAATCCAAAACGCAGCTATCTAACAGAACGGTTGTCAATGTGTGCACTCAACTTCCAGAGTTAAACCCGTGTGTGGATTCAGCAGTCTGCAAACACTTTCTCTGCAGAGTCCCAAAACAGGCGTTTTCAGCCCATTACCGGCATATGGAAGAAACGGAAGTAAGCACAGGGAAATATCTGCTTCTAAATCCAAAACGCAGCTATCTAACAGAACGGTTGTCAATGTGTGCACTCAACTTCCAGAGTTAAACCCGTGTGTGGATTCAGCAGTCTGCAAACACTTTCTCTGCAGAGTCCCAAAACAGGCGTTTTCAGCCCATTACCGGCATATGGAAGAAACAGCAGTAAGCACAGGGAAATATCTGCTTCTAAATCCAAAACGCAGCTATCTAACAGAACGGTTGTCAATGTGTGCACTCAACTTCCAGAGATAAACCCGTGTGTGGATTCAGCAGTCTGCAAACACTTTCTCTGCAGAGTCCCAAAACAGGCGTTTTCAGCCCATTACCGGCATATGGAAGAAACAGCAGTAAGCACTGGGAAATATCTGCTTCTAAATCCAAAACGCAGCTATCTAACAGAATGGTTGTCAATGTGTGCACTCAACTTCCAGAGTTAAACCCGTTCGTGGATTCAGCAGTCTGCAAACACTTTCTCTGCAGAGTCCCAAAACAGGCGTTTTCAGCCCATTACCGGCATATGGAAGAAACGGCAGTAAGCACAGGGAAATATCTGCTTCTAAATCCAAAACGCAGCTATCTAACAGAACGGTTGTCAATGTGTGCACTCAACTTCCAGAGTTAAACCCGTGTGTGGATTCAGCAGTCTGCAAACACTTTCTCTGCAGAGTCCCAAAACAGGCGTTTTCAGCCCATTACCGGCATATGGAAGAAACAGCAGTAAGCACAGGGAAATATCTGCTTCTAAATCCAAAACGCAGCTATCTAACAGAACGGTTGTCAATGTGTGCACTCAACTTCCAGAGTTAAACCCGTGTGTGGATTCAGCAGTCTGCAAACACTTTCTCTGCAGAGTCCCAAAACAGGCGTTTTCAGCCCATTACCGGCATATGGAAGAAACGGCAGTAAGCACAGGGAAATATCTGCTTCTAAATCCAAAACGCAGCTATCTAACAGAACGGTTGTCAATGTGTGCACTCAACTTCCAGAGTTAAACCCGTGTGTGGATTCAGCAGTCTGCAAACACTTTCTCTGCAGAGTCCCACAACAGGAGTTTTCAGGCCATTACCGGCATATGGAAGAAACAGCAGTAAGCCCAGGGAAATATCTGCTTCTAAATCCAAAACGCAGCTATCTAACAGAACGGTTGTCAATGTGTGCACTCAACTTCCAGAGTTAAACACGTGTGTGGATTCAGCAGTCTGCAAACACTTTCTCTGCAGAGTCCCAAAACAGGCGTTTTCAGCCCATTACCGGCATATGGAAGAAACGGCAGTAAGCACAGGGAAATAACTGCTTCTAAATCCAAAACGCAGCTATCTAACAGAACGGTTGTCAATGTGTGCACTCAACTTCCAGAGTTAAACCCGTGTGTGGATTCAGCAGTCTGCAAACACTTTCTCTGCAGAGTCCCAAAACAGGCGTTTTCAGCCCATTACCGGCATATGGAAGAAACAGCAGTAAGCACAGGGAAATATCTGCTTCTAAATCCAAAACGCAGATATCTAACAGAACGGTTGTCAATGTGTGCACTCAACTTCCAGAGTTAAACCCGTGTGTGGATTCAGCAGTCTGCAAACACTTTCTCTGCAGAGTCCCAAAACAGGCGTTTTCAGCCCATTACCGGCATATGGAAGAAACAGCAGTAAGCCCAGGGAAATATCTGCTTCTAAATCCAAAACGCAGCTATCTAACAGAACGGTTGTCAATGTGTGCACTCAACTTCCAGAGTTAAACGCGTGCGTGGATTCAGCAGTCTGCAAACACTTTCTCTGCAGAGTCCCAAAACAGGCGTTTTCAGCCCATTACCGGCATATGGAAGAAACGGCAGTAAGCACAGGGAAATATCTGCTTCTAAATCCAAAACGCAGCTATCTAACAGAACGGTTGTCAATGTGTGCACTCAACTTCCAGAGTTAAACCCGTGTGTGGATTCAGCAGTCTGCAAACACTTTCTCTGCAGAGTCCCAAAACAGGCGTTTTCAGCCCATTACCGGCATATGGAAGAAACAGCAGTAAGCACAGGGAAATATCTGCTTCTAAATCCAAAACGCAGCTATCTAACAGAACGGTTGTCAATGTGTGCACTCAACTTCCAGAGTTAAACCCGTGTGTGGATTCAGCAGTCTGCAAACACTTTCTCTGCAGAGTCCCAAAACAGGCGTTTTCAGCCCATTACCGGCATATGGAAGAAACGGCAGTAAGCACAGGGAAATATCTGCTTCTAAATCCAAAACGCAGCTATCTAACAGAACGGTTGTCAATGTGTGCACTCAACTTCCAGAGTTAAACCCGTGTGTGGATTCAGCAGTCTGCAAACCCTTTCTCTGCAGAGTCCCAAAACAGGCGTTTTCAGGCCATTACCGGCATATGGAAGAAACAGCAGTAAGCCCAGGGAAATATCTGCTTCTAAATCCAAAACGCAGCTATCTAACAGAACGGTTGTCAATGTGTGCACTCAACTTCCAGAGTTAAACCCGTGTGTGGATTCAGCAGTCTGCAAACACTTTCTCTGCAGAGTCCCAAAACAGGCGTTTTAAGCCCATTACCGGCATATGGAAGAAACGGCAGTAAGCACAGGGAAATATCTGCTTCTAAATCCAAAACGCAGCTATCTAACAGAACGGTTGTCAATGTGTGCACTCAACTTCCAGAGTTAAACCCGTTCGTGGATTCAGCAGTCTGCAAACACTTTCTCTGCAGAGTCCCAAAACAGGCGTTTTCAGCCCATTACCGGCATATGGAAGAAACGGCAGTAAGCACAGGGAAATATCTGCTTCTAAATCCAAAACGCAGCTATCTAACAGAACGGTTGTCAATGTGTGCACTCAACTTCCAGAGTTAAACCCGTGTGTGGATTCAGCAGTCTGCAAACACTTTCTGTGCAGAGTCCCAAAACAGGCGTTTTCAGCCCATTACCGGCATATGGAAGAAACAGCAGTAAGCACAGGGAAATATCTGCTTCTAAATCCAAAACGCAGCTATCTAACAGAACGGTTGTCAATGTGTGCACTCAACTTCCAGAGTTAAACCCGTGTGTGGATTCAGCAGTCTGCAAACACTTTCTCTGCAGAGTCCCAAAACAGGCGTTTTCAGCCCATTACCGGCATATGGAAGAAACGGCAGTAAGCACAGGGAAATATCTGCTTCTAAATCCAAAACGCAGCTATCTAACAGAACGGTTGTCAATGTGTGCACTCAACTTCCAGAGTTAAACCCGTGTGTGGATTCAGCAGTCTGCAAACACTTTCTCTGCAGAGTCCCACAACAGGCGTTTTCAGGCCATTACCGGCATATGGAAGAAACAGCAGTAAGCCCAGGGAAATATCTGCTTCTAAATCCAAAACGCAGCTATCTAACAGAACGGTTGTCAATGTGTGCACTCAACTTCCAGAGTTAAACACGTGTGTGGATTCAGCAGTCTGCAAACACTTTCTCTGCAGAGTCCCAAAACAGGCGTTTTCAGCCCATTACCGGCATATGGAAGAAACGGCAGTAAGCACAGGGAAATAACTGCTTCTAAATCCAAAACGCAGCTATCTAACAGAACGGTTGTCAATGTGTGCACTCAACTTCCAGAGTTAAACCCGTGTGTGGATTCAGCAGTCTGCAAACACTTTCTCTGCAGAGTCCCAAAACAGGCGTTTTCAGCCCATTACCGGCATATGGAAGAAACAGCAGTAAGCACAGGGAAATATCTGCTTCTAAATCCAAAACGCAGATATCTAACAGAACGGTTGTCAATGTGTGCACTCAACTTCCAGAGTTAAACCCGTGTGTGGATTCAGCAGTCTGCAAACACTTTCTCTGCAGAGTCCCAAAACAGGCGTTTTCAGCCCATTACCGGCATATGGAAGAAACAGCAGTAAGCCCAGGGAAATATCTGCTTCTAAATCCAAAACGCAGCTATCTAACAGAACGGTTGTCAATGTGTGCACTCAACTTCCAGAGTTAAACGCGTGCGTGGATTCAGCAGTCTGCAAACACTTTCTCTGCAGAGTCCCAAAACAGGCGTTTTCAGCCCATTACCGGCATATGGAAGAAACGGCAGTAAGCACAGGGAAATATCTGCTTCTAAATCCAAAACGCAGCTATCTAACAGAACGGTTGTCAATGTGTGCACTCAACTTCCAGAGTTAAACCCGTGTGTGGATTCAGCAGTCTGCAAACACTTTCTCTGCAGAGTCCCAAAACAGGCGTTTTCAGCCCATTACCGGCATATGGAAGAAACAGCAGTAAGCACAGGGAAATATCTGCTTCTAAATCCAAAACGCAGCTATCTAACAGAACGGTTGTCAATGTGTGCACTCAACTTCCAGAGTTAAACCCGTGTGTGGATTCAGCAGTCTGCAAACACTTTCTCTGCAGAGTCCCAAAGCAGGCGTTTTCAGCCCATTACCGGCATATGGAAGAAACGGCAGTAAGCACAGGGAAATATCTGCTTCTAAATCCAAAACGCAGCTATCTAACAGAACGGTTGTCAATGTGTGCACTCAACTTCCAGAGATAAACCCGTGTGTGGATTCAGCAGTCTGCAAACACTTTCTCTGCAGAGTCCCAAAACAGGCGTTTTCAGCCCATTACCGGCATATGGAAGAAACAGCAGTAAGCACAGGGAAATATCTGCTTCTAAATCCAAAACGCAGCTATCTAACAGAACGGTTGTCAATGTGTGCACTCAACTTCCAGAGTTAAACGCGTGCGTGGATTCAGCAGTCTGCAAACACTTTCTCTGCAGAGTCCCAAAACAGGCGTTTTCAGCCCATTACCGGCATATGGAAGAAACAGCAGTAAGCACAGGGAAATATCTGCTTCTAAATCCAAAACGCAGCTATCTAACAGAACGGTTGTCAATGTGTGCACTCAACTTCCAGAGTTAAACCAGTGTGTGGATTCAGCAGTCTGCAAACCCTTTCTCTGCAGAGTCCCAAAACAGGCGTTTTCAGCCCTTTACCGGCATATGGAAGAAACGGCAGTAAGCACAGGGAAATATCTGCTTCTAAATCCAAAACGCAGCTATCTAACAGAACGGTTGTCAATGTGTGCACTCAACTTCCAGAGTTAAACCCGTGTGTGGATTCAGCAGTCTGCAAACACTTTCTCTGCAGAGTCCCAAAACAGGCGTTTTCAGCCCATTACCGGCATATGGAAGAAACAGCAGTAAGCACAGGGAAATATCTGCTTCTAAATCCAAAACGCAGCTATCTAACAGAACGGTTGTCAATGTGTGCACTCAACTTCCAGAGTTAAACCCGTGTGTGGATTCAGCAGTCTGCAAACACTTTCTCTGCAGAGTCCCAAAACAGGCGTTTTCAGCCCATTACCGGCATATGGAAGAAACAGCAGTAAGCACAGGGAAATATCTGCTTCTAAATCCAAAACGCAGCTATCTAACAGAACGGTTGTCAATGTGTGCACTCAACTTCCAGAGTTAAACCCGTGTGTGGATTCAGCAGTCTGCAAACACTTTCTCTGCAGAGTCCCAAAACAGGCGTTTTCAGCCCATTACCGGCATATGGAAGAAACGGAAGTAAGCACAGGGAAATATCTGCTTCTAAATCCAAAACGCAGCTATCTAACAGAACGGTTGTCAATGTGTGCACTCAACTTCCAGAGTTAAACCCGTGTGTGGATTCAGCAGTCTGCAAACACTTTCTCTGCAGAGTCCCAAAACAGGCGTTTTCAGCCCATTACCGGCATATGGAAGAAACAGCAGTAAGCACAGGGAAATATCTGCTTCTAAATCCAAAACGCAGCTATCTAACAGAACGGTTGTCAATGTGTGCACTCAACTTCCAGAGATAAACCCGTGTGTGGATTCAGCAGTCTGCAAACACTTTCTCTGCAGAGTCCCAAAACAGGCGTTTTCAGCCCATTACCGGCATATGGAAGAAACAGCAGTAAGCACTGGGAAATATCTGCTTCTAAATCCAAAACGCAGCTATCTAACAGAATGGTTGTCAATGTGTGCACTCAACTTCCAGAGTTAAACCCGTTCGTGGATTCAGCAGTCTGCAAACACTTTCTCTGCAGAGTCCCAAAACAGGCGTTTTCAGCCCATTACCGGCATATGGAAGAAACGGCAGTAAGCACAGGGAAATATCTGCTTCTAAATCCAAAACGCAGCTATCTAACAGAACGGTTGTCAATGTGTGCACTCAACTTCCAGAGTTAAACCCGTGTGTGGATTCAGCAGTCTGCAAACACTTTCTCTGCAGAGTCCCAAAACAGGCGTTTTCAGCCCATTACCGGCATATGGAAGAAACAGCAGTAAGCACAGGGAAATATCTGCTTCTAAATCCAAAACGCAGCTATCTAACAGAACGGTTGTCAATGTGTGCACTCAACTTCCAGAGTTAAACCCGTGTGTGGATTCAGCAGTCTGCAAACACTTTCTCTGCAGAGTCCCAAAACAGGCGTTTTCAGCCCATTACCGGCATATGGAAGAAACGGCAGTAAGCACAGGGAAATATCTGCTTCTAAATCCAAAACGCAGCTATCTAACAGAACGGTTGTCAATGTGTGCACTCAACTTCCAGAGTTAAACCCGTGTGTGGATTCAGCAGTCTGCAAACACTTTCTCTGCAGAGTCCCACAACAGGAGTTTTCAGGCCATTACCGGCATATGGAAGAAACAGCAGTAAGCCCAGGGAAATATCTGCTTCTAAATCCAAAACGCAGCTATCTAACAGAACGGTTGTCAATGTGTGCACTCAACTTCCAGAGTTAAACACGTGTGTGGATTCAGCAGTCTGCAAACACTTTCTCTGCAGAGTCCCAAAACAGGCGTTTTCAGCCCATTACCGGCATATGGAAGAAACGGCAGTAAGCACAGGGAAATAACTGCTTCTAAATCCAAAACGCAGCTATCTAACAGAACGGTTGTCAATGTGTGCACTCAACTTCCAGAGTTAAACCCGTGTGTGGATTCAGCAGTCTGCAAACACTTTCTCTGCAGAGTCCCAAAACAGGCGTTTTCAGCCCATTACCGGCATATGGAAGAAACAGCAGTAAGCACAGGGAAATATCTGCTTCTAAATCCAAAACGCAGATATCTAACAGAACGGTTGTCAATGTGTGCACTCAACTTCCAGAGTTAAACCCGTGTGTGGATTCAGCAGTCTGCAAACACTTTCTCTGCAGAGTCCCAAAACAGGCGTTTTCAGCCCATTACCGGCATATGGAAGAAACAGCAGTAAGCCCAGGGAAATATCTGCTTCTAAATCCAAAACGCAGCTATCTAACAGAACGGTTGTCAATGTGTGCACTCAACTTCCAGAGTTAAACGCGTGCGTGGATTCAGCAGTCTGCAAACACTTTCTCTGCAGAGTCCCAAAACAGGCGTTTTCAGCCCATTACCGGCATATGGAAGAAACGGCAGTAAGCACAGGGAAATATCTGCTTCTAAATCCAAAACGCAGCTATCTAACAGAACGGTTGTCAATGTGTGCACTCAACTTCCAGAGTTAAACCCGTGTGTGGATTCAGCAGTCTGCAAACACTTTCTCTGCAGAGTCCCAAAACAGGCGTTTTCAGCCCATTACCGGCATATGGAAGAAACAGCAGTAAGCACAGGGAAATATCTGCTTCTAAATCCAAAACGCAGCTATCTAACAGAACGGTTGTCAATGTGTGCACTCAACTTCCAGAGTTAAACCCGTGTGTGGATTCAGCAGTCTGCAAACACTTTCTCTGCAGAGTCCCAAAACAGGCGTTTTCAGCCCATTACCGGCATATGGAAGAAACGGCAGTAAGCACAGGGAAATATCTGCTTCTAAATCCAAAACGCAGCTATCTAACAGAACGGTTGTCAATGTGTGCACTCAACTTCCAGAGTTAAACCCGTGTGTGGATTCAGCAGTCTGCAAACCCTTTCTCTGCAGAGTCCCAAAACAGGCGTTTTCAGGCCATTACCGGCATATGGAAGAAACAGCAGTAAGCCCAGGGAAATATCTGCTTCTAAATCCAAAACGCAGCTATCTAACAGAACGGTTGTCAATGTGTGCACTCAACTTCCAGAGTTAAACCCGTGTGTGGATTCAGCAGTCTGCAAACACTTTCTCTGCAGAGTCCCAAAACAGGCGTTTTAAGCCCATTACCGGCATATGGAAGAAACGGCAGTAAGCACAGGGAAATATCTGCTTCTAAATCCAAAACGCAGCTATCTAACAGAACGGTTGTCAATGTGTGCACTCAACTTCCAGAGTTAAACCCGTTCGTGGATTCAGCAGTCTGCAAACACTTTCTCTGCAGAGTCCCAAAACAGGCGTTTTCAGCCCATTACCGGCATATGGAAGAAACGGCAGTAAGCACAGGGAAATATCTGCTTCTAAATCCAAAACGCAGCTATCTAACAGAACGGTTGTCAATGTGTGCACTCAACTTCCAGAGTTAAACCCGTGTGTGGATTCAGCAGTCTGCAAACACTTTCTGTGCAGAGTCCCAAAACAGGCGTTTTCAGCCCATTACCGGCATATGGAAGAAACAGCAGTAAGCACAGGGAAATATCTGCTTCTAAATCCAAAACGCAGCTATCTAACAGAACGGTTGTCAATGTGTGCACTCAACTTCCAGAGTTAAACCCGTGTGTGGATTCAGCAGTCTGCAAACACTTTCTCTGCAGAGTCCCAAAACAGGCGTTTTCAGCCCATTACCGGCATATGGAAGAAACGGCAGTAAGCCCAGGGAAATATCTGCTTCTAAATCCAAAACGCAGCTATCTAAC
This sequence comes from Aotus nancymaae, assembly GCF_030222135.1. Lineage (NCBI taxonomy): Eukaryota > Metazoa > Chordata > Mammalia > Primates > Aotidae > Aotus > Aotus nancymaae. Next base: position 29,792 of record NW_026989131.1, read on the forward strand.
AGAACGGTTGTCAATGTGTGCACTCAACTTCCAGAGTTAAACCCGTGTGTGGATTCAGCAGTCTGCAAACACTTTCTCTGCAGAGTCCCACAACAGGCGTTTTCAGGCCATTACCGGCATATGGAAGAAACAGCAGTAAGCCCAGGGAAATATCTGCTTCTAAATCCAAAACGCAGCTATCTAACAGAACGGTTGTCAATGTGTGCACTCAACTTCCAGAGTTAAACACGTGTGTGGATTCAGCAGTCTGCAAACACTTTCTCTGCAGAGTCCCAAAACAGGCGTTTTCAGCCCATTACCGGCATATGGAAGAAACGGCAGTAAGCACAGGGAAATAACTGCTTCTAAATCCAAAACGCAGCTATCTAACAGAACGGTTGTCAATGTGTGCACTCAACTTCCAGAGTTAAACCCGTGTGTGGATTCAGCAGTCTGCAAACACTTTCTCTGCAGAGTCCCAAAACAGGCGTTTTCAGCCCATTACCGGCATATGGAAGAAACAGCAGTAAGCACAGGGAAATATCTGCTTCTAAATCCAAAACGCAGATATCTAACAGAACGGTTGTCAATGTGTGCACTCAACTTCCAGAGTTAAACCCGTGTGTGGATTCAGCAGTCTGCAAACACTTTCTCTGCAGAGTCCCAAAACAGGCGTTTTCAGCCCATTACCGGCATATGGAAGAAACAGCAGTAAGCCCAGGGAAATATCTGCTTCTAAATCCAAAACGCAGCTATCTAACAGAACGGTTGTCAATGTGTGCACTCAACTTCCAGAGTTAAACGCGTGCGTGGATTCAGCAGTCTGCAAACACTTTCTCTGCAGAGTCCCAAAACAGGCGTTTTCAGCCCATTACCGGCATATGGAAGAAACGGCAGTAAGCACAGGGAAATATCTGCTTCTAAATCCAAAACGCAGCTATCTAACAGAACGGTTGTCAATGTGTGCACTCAACTTCCAGAGTTAAACCCGTGTGTGGATTCAGCAGTCTGCAAACACTTTCTCTGCAGAGTCCCAAAACAGGCGTTTTCAGCCCATTACCGGCATATGGAAGAAACAGCAGTAAGCACAGGGAAATATCTGCTTCTAAATCCAAAACGCAGCTATCTAACAGAACGGTTGTCAATGTGTGCACTCAACTTCCAGAGTTAAACCCGTGTGTGGATTCAGCAGTCTGCAAACACTTTCTCTGCAGAGTCCCAAAACAGGCGTTTTCAGCCCATTACCGGCATATGGAAGAAACGGCAGTAAGCACAGGGAAATATCTGCTTCTAAATCCAAAACGCAGCTATCTAACAGAACGGTTGTCAATGTGTGCACTCAACTTCCAGAGTTAAACCCGTGTGTGGATTCAGCAGTCTGCAAACCCTTTCTCTGCAGAGTCCCAAAACAGGCGTTTTCAGGCCATTACCGGCATATGGAAGAAACAGCAGTAAGCCCAGGGAAATATCTGCTTCTAAATCCAAAACGCAGCTATCTAACAGAACGGTTGTCAATGTGTGCACTCAACTTCCAGAGTTAAACCCGTGTGTGGATTCAGCAGTCTGCAAACACTTTCTCTGCAGAGTCCCAAAACAGGCGTTTTAAGCCCATTACCGGCATATGGAAGAAACGGCAGTAAGCACAGGGAAATATCTGCTTCTAAATCCAAAACGCAGCTATCTAACAGAACGGTTGTCAATGTGTGCACTCAACTTCCAGAGTTAAACCCGTGTGTGGATTCAGCAGTCTGCAAACCCTTTCTCTGCAGAGTCCCAAAACAGGCGTTTTCAGGCCATTACCGGCATATGGAAGAAACAGCGGTAAGCCCAGGGAAATATCTGCTTCTAAATCCAAAACGCAGCTATCTAACAGAACGGTTGTCAATGTGTGCACTCAACTTCCAGAGTTAAACCCGTGTGTGGATTCAGCAGTCTGCAAACACTTTCTCTGCAGAGTCCCAAAACAGGCGTTTTCAGCCCATTACCGGCATATGGAAGAAACGGCAGTAAGCACAGGGAAATATCTGCTTCTAAATCCAAAACGCAGCTATCTAACAGAACGGTTGTCAATGTGTGCACTCAACTTCCAGAGTTAAACCCGTGTGTGGATTCAGCAGTCTGCAAACACTTTCTCTGCAGAGTCCCAAAACAGGCGTTTTCAGCCCATTACCGGCATATGGAAGAAACAGCAGTAAGCACAGGGAAATATCTGCTTCTAAATCCAAAACGCAGATATCTAACAGAACGGTTTTCAATGTGTGCACTCAACTTCCAGAGATAAACCCGTGTGTGGATTCAGCAGTCTGCAAACACTTTCTCTGCAGAGTCCCAAAACAGGCGTTTTCAGCCCATTACCGGCATATGGAAGAAACAGCAGTAAGCACAGGGAAATATCTGCTTCTAAATCCAAAACGCAGCTATCTAACAGAACGGTTGTCAATGTGTGCACTCAACTTCCAGAGTTAAACCCGTGTGTGGATTCAGCAGTCTGCAAACACTTTCTCTGCAGAGTCCCAAAACAGGCGTTTTCAGCCCATTACCGGCATATGGAAGAAACAGCAGTAAGCCCAGGGAAATATCTGCTTCTAAATCCAAAACGCAGCTATCTAACAGAACGGTTGTCAATGTGTGCACTCAACTTCCAGAGTTAAACGCGTGCGTGGATTCAGCAGTCTGCAAACACTTTCTCTGCAGAGTCCCAAAACAGGCGTTTTCAGCCCATTACCGGCATATGGAAGAAACGGCAGTAAGCACAGGGAAATATCTGCTTCTAAATCCAAAACGCAGCTATCTAACAGAACGGTTGTCAATGTGTGCACTCAACTTCCAGAGTTAAACCCGTGTGTGGATTCAGCAGTCTGCAAACACTTTCTGTGCAGAGTCCCAAAACAGGCGTTTTCAGCCCATTACCGGCATATGGAAGAAACAGCAGTAAGCACAGGGAAATATCTGCTTCTAAATCCAAAACGCAGCTATCTAACAGAACGGTTGTCAATGTGTGCACTCAACTTCCAGAGTTAAACCCGTGTGTGGATTCAGCAGTCTGCAAACACTTTCTCTGCAGAGTCCCAAAACAGGCGTTTTCAGCCCATTACCGGCATATGGAAGAAACGGCAGTAAGCACAGGGAAATATCTGCTTCTAAATCCAAAACGCAGCTATCTAACAGAACGGTTGTCAATGTGTGCACTCAACTTCCAGAGTTAAACCCGTGTGTGGATTCAGCAGTCTGCAAACACTTTCTCTGCAGAGTCCCAAAACAGGCGTTTTCAGGCCATTACCGGCATATGGAAGAAACAGCAGTAAGCCCAGGGAAATATCTGCTTCTAAATCCAAAACGCAGCTATCTAACAGAACGGTTGTCAATGTGTGCACTCAACTTCCAGAGTTAAACCCGTGTGTGGATTCAGCAGTCTGCAAACACTTTCTCTGCAGAGTCCCAAAATAGGCGTTTTCAGCCCATTACCGGCATATGGAAGAAACGGCAGTAAGCACAGGGAAATATCTGCTTCTAAATCCAAAACGCAGCTATCTAACAGAACGGTTGTCAATGTGTGCACTCAACTTCCAGAGTTAAACCCGTGTGTGGATTCAGCAGTCTGCAAACACTTTCTCTGCAGAGTCCCAAAACAGGCGTTTTCAGCCCATTACCGGCATATGGAAGAAACAGCAGTAAGCACAGGGAAATATCTGCTTCTAAATCCAAAACGCAGATATCTAACAGAACGGTTGTCAATGTGTGCACTCAACTTCCAGAGATAAACCCGTGTGTGGATTCAGCAGTCTGCAAACACTTTCTCTGCAGAGTCCCAAAACAGGCGTTTTCAGCCCATTACCGGCATATGGAAGAAACAGCAGTAAGCACAGGGAAATATCTGCTTCTAAATCCAAAACGCAGCTATCTAACAGAACGGTTGTCAATGTGTGCACTCAACTTCCAGAGTTAAACCCGTGTGTGGATTCAGCAGTCTGCAAACACTTTCTCTGCAGAGTCCCAAAACAGGCGTTTTCAGCCCATTACCGGCATATGGAAGAAACAGCAGTAAGCCCAGGGAAATATCTGCTTCTAAATCCAAAACGCAGCTATCTAACAGAACGGTTGTCAATGTGTGCACTCAACTTCCAGAGTTAAACCCGTGTGTGGATTCAGCAGTCTGCAAACACTTTCTCTGCAGAGTCCCAAAACAGGCGTTTTCAGCCCATTACCGGCATATGGAAGAAACGGCAGTAAGCACAGGGAAATATCTGCTTCTAAATCCAAAACGCAGCTATCTAACAGAACGGTTGTCAATGTGTGCACTCAACTTCCAGAGTTAAACCCGTGTGTGGATTCAGCAGTCTGCAAACACTTTCTCTGCAGAGTCCCAAAACAGGCGTTTTCAGCCCATTACCGGCATATGGAAGAAACAGCAGTAAGCACAGGGAAATATCTGCTTCTAAATCCAAAACGCAGCTATCTAACAGAACGGTTGTCAATGTGTGCACTCAACTTCCAGAGTTAAACCCGTGTGTGGATTCAGCAGTCTGCAAACACTTTCTCTGCAGAGTCCCAAAACAGGCGTTTTCAGCCCATTACCGGCATATGGAAGAAACGGCAGTAAGCACAGGGAAATATCTGCTTCTAAATCCAAAACGCAGCTATCTAACAGAACGGTTGTCAATGTGTGCACTCAACTTCCAGAGTTAAACCCGTGTGTGGATTCAGCAGTCTGCAAACCCTTTCTCTGCAGAGTCCCAAAACAGGCGTTTTCAGGCCATTACCGGCATATGGAAGAAACAGCAGTAAGCCCAGGGAAATATCTGCTTCTAAATCCAAAACGCAGCTATCTAACAGAACGGTTGTCAATGTGTGCACTCAACTTCCAGAGTTAAACCCGTGTGTGGATTCAGCACTCTGCAAACACTTTCTCTGCAGAGTCCCAAAACAGGCGTTTTCAGCCCATTACCGGCATATGGAAGAAACGGCAGTAAGCACAGGGAAATATCTGCTTCTAAATCCAAAACGCAGCTATCTAACAGAACGGTTGTCAATGTGTGCACTCAACTTCCAGAGTTAAACCCGTGTGTGGATTCAGCAGTCTGCAAACACTTTCTCTGCAGAGTCCCAAAACAGGCGTTTTCAGCCCATTACCGGCATATGGAAGAAACTGCAGTAAGCACAGGGAAATATCTGCTTCTAAATCCAAAACGCAGATATCTAACAGAACGGTTGTCAATGTGTGCACTCAACTTCCAGAGTTAAACCCGTGTGTGGATTCAGCAGTCTGCAAACACTTTCTCTGCAGAGTCCCAAAACAGGCGTTTTCAGCCCATTACCGGCATATGGAAGAAACAGCAGTAAGCACAGGGAAATATCTGCTTCTAAATCCAAAACGCAGCTATCTAACAGAACGGTTGTCAATGTGTGCACTCAACTTCCAGAGTTAAACCCGTGTGTGGATTCAGCAGTCTGCAAACACTTTCTCTGCAGAGTCCCAAAACAGGCGTTTTCAGCCCATTACCGGCATATGGAAGAAACAGCAGTAAGCACAGGGAAATATCTGCTTCTAAATCCAAAACGCAGCTATCTAACAGAACGGTTGTCAATGTGTGCACTCAACTTCCAGAGTTAAACCCGTGTGTGGATTCAGCAGTCTGCAAACACTTTCTCTGCAGAGTCCCAAAACAGGCGTTTTCAGCCCATTACCGGCATATGGAAGAAACGGCAGGAAGCACAGGGAAATATCTGCTTCTAAATCCAAAACGCAGCTATCTAACAGAACGGTTGTCAATGTGTGCACTCAACTTCCAGAGTTAAACCCGTGTGTGGATTCAGCAGTCTGCAAACACTTTCTGTGCAGAGTCCCAAAACAGGCGTTTTCAGCCCATTACCGGCATATGGAAGAAACAGCAGTAAGCACAGGGAAATATCTGCTTCTAAATCCAAAACGCAGCTATCTAACAGAACGGTTGTCAATGTGTGCACTCAACTTCCAGAGTTAAACCCGTGTGTGGATTCAGCAGTCTGCAAACACTTTCTCTGCAGAGTCCCAAAACAGGCGTTTTCAGCCCATTACCGGCATATGGAAGAAACAGCAGTAAGCACAGGGAAATATCTGCTTCTAAATCCAAAACGCAGCTATCTAACAGAACGGTTGTCAATGTGTGCACTCAACTTCCAGAGTTAAACCCGTGTGTGGATTCAGCAGTCTGCAAACACTTTCTCTGCAGAGTCCCAAAACAGGCGTTTTCAGCCCATTACCGGCATATGGAAGAAACGGCAGTAAGCACAGGGAAATATCTGCTTCTAAATCCAAAACGCAGCTATCTAACAGAACGGTTGTCAATGTGTGCACTCAACTTCCAGAGATAAACCCGTGTGTGGATTCAGCAGTCTGCAAACACTTTCTCTGCAGAGTCCCAAAACAGGCGTTTTCAGCCCATTACCGGCATATGGAAGAAACAGCAGTAAGCACAGGGAAATATCTGCTTCTAAATCCAAAACGCAGCTATCTAACAGAACTGTTGTCAATGTGTGCACTCAACTTCCAGAGTTAAACCCGTGTGTGGATTCAGCAGTCTGCAAACACTTTCTCTGCAGAGTCCCAAAACAGGCGTTTTCAGCCCATTACCGGCATATGGAAGAAACAGCAGTAAGCACAGGGAAATATCTGCTTCTAAATCCAAAACGCAGCTATCTAACAGAACGGTTGTCAATGTGTGCACTCAACTTCCAGAGTTAAACCCGTGTGTGGATTCAGCAGTCTGCAAACACTTTCTCTGCAGAGTCCCAAAACAGGCGTTTTCAGCCCATTACCGGCATATGGAAGAAACGGCAGTAAGCACAGGGAAATATCTGCTTCTAAATCCAAAACGCAGCTATCTAACAGAACGGTTGTCAATGTGTGCACTCAACTTCCAGAGTTAAACCCGTGTGTGGATTCAGCAGTCTGCAAACACTTTCTCTGCAGAGTCCCAAAACAGGCGTTTTCAGCCCATTACCGGCATATGGAAGAAACAGCAGTAAGCACAGGGAAATATCTGCTTCTAAATCCAAAACGCAGCTATCTAACAGAACGGTTGTCAATGTGTGCACTCAACTTCCAGAGTTAAACCCGTGTGTGGATTCAGCAGTCTGCAAACACTTTCTCTGCAGAGTCCCAAAACAGGCGTTTTCAGCCCATTACCGGCATATGGAAGAAACAGCAGTAAGCACAGGGAAATATCTGCTTCTAAATCCAAAACGCAGCTATCTAACAGAACGGTTGTCAATGTGTGCACTCAACTTCCAGAGTTAAACCCGTGTGTGGATTCAGCAGTCTGCAAACACTTTCTCTGCAGAGTCCCAAAACAGGCGTTTTCAGCCCATTACCGGCATATGGAAGAAACGGCAGGAAGCACAGGGAAATATCTGCTTCTAAATCCAAAACGCAGCTATCTAACAGAACGGTTGTCAATGTGTGCACTCAACTTCCAGAGTTAAACCCGTTCGTGGATTCAGCAGTCTGCAAACACTTTCTCTGCAGAGTCCCAAAACAGGCGTTTTCAGCCCATTACCGGCATATGGAAGAAACGGCAGGAAGCACAGGGAAATATCTGCTTCTAAATCCAAAACGCAGCTATCTAACAGAACGGTTGTCAATGTGTGCACTCAACTTCCAGAGTTAAACCCGTGTGTGGATTCAGCAGTCTGCAAACACTTTCTGTGCAGAGTCCCAAAACAGGCGTTTTCAGCCCATTACCGGCATATGGAAGAAACAGCAGTAAGCACAGGGAAATATCTGCTTCTAAATCCAAAACGCAGCTATCTAACAGAACGGTTGTCAATGTGTGCACTCAACTTCCAGAGTTAAACCCGTGTGTGGATTCAGCAGTCTGCAAACACTTTCTCTGCAGAGTCCCAAAACAGGCGTTTTCAGCCCATTACCGGCATATGGAAGAAACAGCAGTAAGCACAGGGAAATATCTGCTTCTAAATCCAAAACGCAGCTATCTAACAGAACGGTTGTCAATGTGTGCACTCAACTTCCAGAGTTAAACCCGTGTGTGGATTCAGCAGTCTGCAAACACTTTCTCTGCAGAGTCCCAAAACAGGCGTTTTCAGCCCATTACCGGCATATGGAAGAAACGGCAGTAAGCACAGGGAAATATCTGCTTCTAAATCCAAAACGCAGCTATCTAACAGAACGGTTGTCAATGTGTGCACTCAACTTCCAGAGATAAACCCGTGTGTGGATTCAGCAGTCTGCAAACACTTTCTCTGCAGAGTCCCAAAACAGGCGTTTTCAGCCCATTACCGGCATATGGAAGAAACAGCAGTAAGCACAGGGAAATATCTGCTTCTAAATCCAAAACGCAGCTATCTAACAGAACTGTTGTCAATGTGTGCACTCAACTTCCAGAGTTAAACCCGTGTGTGGATTCAGCAGTCTGCAAACACTTTCTCTGCAGAGTCCCAAAACAGGCGTTTTCAGCCCATTACCGGCATATGGAAGAAACAGCAGTAAGCACAGGGAAATATCTGCTTCTAAATCCAAAACGCAGCTATCTAACAGAACGGTTGTCAATGTGTGCACTCAACTTCCAGAGTTAAACCCGTGTGTGGATTCAGCAGTCTGCAAACACTTTCTGTGCAGAGTCCCAAAACAGGCGTTTTCAGCCCATTACCGGCATATGGAAGAAACGGCAGTAAGCACAGGGAAATATCTGCTTCTAAATCCAAAACGCAGCTATCTAACAGAACGGTTGTCAATGTGTGCACTCAACTTCCAGAGTTAAACCCGTGTGTGGATTCAGCAGTCTGCAAACCCTTTCTCTGCAGAGTCCCAAAACAGGCGTTTTCAGGCCATTACCGGCATATGGAAGAAACAGCAGTAAGCCCAGGGAAATATCTGCTTCTAAATCCAAAACGCAGCTATCTAACAGAACGGTTGTCAATGTGTGCACTCAACTTCCAGAGTTAAACCCGTGTGTGGATTCAGCACTCTGCAAACACTTTCTCTGCAGAGTCCCAAAACAGGCGTTTTCAGCCCATTACCGGCATATGGAAGAAACGGCAGTAAGCACAGGGAAATATCTGCTTCTAAATCCAAAACGCAGCTATCTAACAGAACGGTTGTCAATGTGTGCACTCAACTTCCAGAGTTAAACCCGTGTGTGGATTCAGCAGTCTGCAAACACTTTCTCTGCAGAGTCCCAAAACAGGCGTTTTCAGCCCATTACCGGCATATGGAAGAAACTGCAGTAAGCACAGGGAAATATCTGCTTCTAAATCCAAAACGCAGATATCTAACAGAACGGTTGTCAATGTGTGCACTCAACTTCCAGAGTTAAACCCGTGTGTGGATTCAGCAGTCTGCAAACACTTTCTCTGCAGAGTCCCAAAACAGGCGTTTTCAGCCCATTACCGGCATATGGAAGAAACAGCAGTAAGCACAGGGAAATATCTGCTTCTAAATCCAAAACGCAGCTATCTAACAGAACGGTTGTCAATGTGTGCACTCAACTTCCAGAGTTAAACCCGTGTGTGGATTCAGCAGTCTGCAAACACTTTCTCTGCAGAGTCCCAAAACAGGCGTTTTCAGCCCATTACCGGCATATGGAAGAAACAGCAGTAAGCACAGGGAAATATCTGCTTCTAAATCCAAAACGCAGCTATCTAACAGAACGGTTGTCAATGTGTGCACTCAACTTCCAGAGTTAAACCCGTGTGTGGATTCAGCAGTCTGCAAACACTTTCTCTGCAGAGTCCCAAAACAGGCGTTTTCAGCCCATTACCGGCATATGGAAGAAACAGCAGTAAGCACAGGGAAATATCTGCTTCTAAATCCAAAACGCAGCTATCTAACAGAACGGTTGTCAATGTGTGCACTCAACTTCCAGAGTTAAACCCGTGTGTGGATTCAGCAGTCTGCAAACACTTTCTCTGCAGAGTCCCAAAACAGGCGTTTTCAGCCCATTACCGGCATATGGAAGAAACAGCAGTAAGCACAGGGAAATATCTGCTTCTAAATCCAAAACGCAGCTATCTAACAGAACGGTTGTCAATGTGTGCACTCAACTTCCAGAGTTAAACCCGTGTGTGGATTCAGCAGTCTGCAAACACTTTCTCTGCAGAGTCCCAAAACAGGCGTTTTCAGCCCATTACCGGCATATGGAAGAAACAGCAGTAAGCACAGGGAAATATCTGCTTCTAAATCCAAAACGCAGCTATCTAACAGAACGGTTGTCAATGTGTGCACTCAACTTCCAGAGTTAAACCCGTGTGTGGATTCAGCAGTCTGCAAACACTTTCTCTGCAGAGTCCCAAAACAGGCGTTTTCAGCCCATTACCGGCATATGTAAGAAACGGCAGTAAGCACAGGGAAATATCTGCTTCTAAATCCAAAACGCAGCTATCTAACAGAACGGTTGTCAATGTGTGCACTCAACTTCCAGAGTTAAACCCGTTCGTGGATTCAGCAGTCTGCAAACACTTTCTCTGCAGAGTCCCAAAACAGGCGTTTTCAGCCCATTACCGGCATATGGAAGAAACGGCAGGAAGCACAGGGAAATATCTGCTTCTAAATCCAAAACGCAGCTATCTAACAGAACGGTTGTCAATGTGTGCACTCAACTTCCAGAGTTAAACCCGTGTGTGGATTCAGCAGTCTGCAAACACTTTCTGTGCAGAGTCCCAAAACAGGCGTTTTCAGCCCATTACCGGCATATGGAAGAAACAGCAGTAAGCACAGGGAAATATCTGCTTCTAAATCCAAAACGCAGCTATCTAACAGAACGGTTGTCAATGTGTGCACTCAACTTCCAGAGTTAAACCCGTGTGTGGATTCAGCAGTCTGCAAACACTTTCTCTGCAGAGTCCCAAAACAGGCGTTTTCAGCCCATTACCGGCATATGGAAGAAACAGCAGTAAGCACAGGGAAATATCTGCTTCTAAATCCAAAACGCAGCTATCTAACAGAACGGTTGTCAATGTGTGCACTCAACTTCCAGAGTTAAACCCGTGTGTGGATTCAGCAGTCTGCAAACACTTTCTCTGCAGAGTCCCAAAACAGGCGTTTTCAGCCCATTACCGGCATATGGAAGAAACGGCAGTAAGCACAGGGAAATATCTGCTTCTAAATCCAAAACGCAGCTATCTAACAGAACGGTTGTCAATGTGTGCACTCAACTTCCAGAGTTAAACCAGTGTGTGGATTCAGCAGTCTGCAAACACTTTCTCTGCAGAGTCCCAAAACAGGCGTTTTCAGCCCATTACCGGCATATGGAAGAAACAGCAGTAAGCACAGGGAAATATCTGCTTCTAAATCCAAAACGCAGCTATCTAACAGAACGGTTGTCAATGTGTGCACTCAACTTCCAGAGATAAACCCGTGTGTGGATTCAGCAGTCTGCAAACACTTTCTCTGCAGAGTCCCAAAACAGGCGTTTTCAGCCCATTACCGGCATATGGAAGAAACAGCAGTAAGCACAGGGAAATATCTGCTTCTAAATCCAAAACGCAGCTATCTAACAGAACTGTTGTCAATGTGTGCACTCAACTTCCAGAGTTAAACCCGTGTGTGGATTCAGCAGTCTGCAAACACTTTCTCTGCAGAGTCCCAAAACAGGCGTTTTCAGCCCATTACCGGCATATGGAAGAAACAGCAGTAAGCACAGGGAAATATCTGCTTCTAAATCCAAAACGCAGCTATCTAACAGAACGGTTGTCAATGTGTGCACTCAACTTCCAGAGTTAAACCCGTGTGTGGATTCAGCAGTCTGCAAACACTTTCTCTGCAGAGTCCCAAAACAGGCGTTTTCAGCCCATTACCGGCATATGGAAGAAACGGCAGTAAGCACAGGGAAATATCTGCTTCTAAATCCAAAACGCAGCTATCTAACAGAACGGTTGTCAATGTGTGCACTCAACTTCCAGAGTTAAACCCGTACGTGGATTCAGCAGTCTGCAAACACTTTCTCTGCAGAGTCCCAAAACAGGCGTTTTCAGCCCATTACCGGCATATGGAAGAAACAGCAGTAAGCCCAGGGAAATATCTGCTTCTAAATCCAAAACGCAGCTATCTAACAGAACGGTTGTCAATGTGTGCACTCAACTTCCAGAGTTAAACCCGTGTGTGGATTCAGCAGTCTGCAAACACTTTCTCTGCAGAGTCCCAAAACAGGCGTTTTCAGCCCATTACCGGCATATGGAAGAAACAGCAGTAAGCACAGGGAAATATCTGCTTCTAAATCCAAAACGCAGCTATCTAACAGAACGGTTGTCAATGTGTGCACTCAACTTCCAGAGTTAAACCCGTGTGTGGATTCAGCAGTCTGCAAACACTTTCTCTGCAGAGTCCCAAAACAGGCGTTTTCAGCCCATTACCGGCATATGGAAGAAACGGGAGTAAGCACAGGGAAATATCTGCTTCTAAATCCAAAACGCAGCTATCTAACAGAACGGTTGTCAATGTGTGCACTCAACTTCCAGAGTTAAACCCGTGTGTGGATTCAGCAGTCTGCAAACACTTTCTCTGCAGAGTCCCAAAACAGGCGTTTTCAGCCCATTACCGGCATATGGAAGAAACGGGAGTAAGCACAGGGAAATATCTGCTTCTAAATCCAAAACGCAGCTATCTAACAGAACGGTTGTCAATGTGTGCACTCAACTTCCAGAGTTAAACCAGTGTGTGGATTCAGCAGTCTGCAAACCCTTTCTCTGCAGAGTCCCAAAACAGGCATTTTCAGCCCTTTACCGGCATATGGAAGAAACAGCAGTAAGCCCAGGGAAGTATCTGCTTCTAAATCCAAAACGCAGCTATCTAACAGAACGGTTGTCAATGTGTGCACTCAACTTCCAGAGTTAAACCCGTGTGTGGATTCAGCAGTCTGCAAACACTTTCTCTGCAGAGTCCCAAAACAGGCGTTTTCAGCCCATTACCGGCATATGGAAGAAACAGCAGTAAGCCCAGGGAAATATCTGCTTCTAAATCCAAAACGCAGCTGTCTAACAGAACGGTTGTCAATGTGTGCACTCAACTTCCAGAGTTAAACCCGTGTGTGGATTCAGCAGTCTGCAAACACTTTCTCTGCAGAGTCCCAAAACAGGCGTTTTCAGCCCATTACCGGCATATGGAAGAAACGGCAGTAAGCCCAGGGAAATATCTGCTTCTAAATCCAAAACGCAGCTATCTAACAGAACGGTTGTCAATGTGTGCACTCAACTTCCAGAGTTAAACCCGTGTGTGGATTCAGCAGTCTGCAAACACTTTCTCTGCAGAGTCCCAAAACAGGCGTTTTCAGCCCATTACTGGCATATGGAAGAAACGGCAGTAAGCCCAGGGAAATATCTGCTTCTAAATCCAAAACGCAGCTATCTAACAGAACGGTTGTCAATGTGTGCACTCAACTTCCAGAGTTAAACCCGTGTGTGGATTCAGCAGTCTGCAAACACTTTCTGTGCAGAGTCTCAAAACAGGCCTTTCCGGCCCAGTACCGGCATATATAAGAAAGAGCATTAAGACTGCGTCTAAAACTCAGAAGAAACGTTTCTTTCAAACTGCTCGGCCTTGTGTTCTTTGGCTTAAGGGAGTTGAATCTATGTTTAGATTCAGCGAGATAGAAACACGTTTATTCTAGGAGCTGTCTTTGGATATTCCAGATTGAATGGGAGTATATGCTGTAAAGAGAAATATCTGTTTCTAAAACCAAAATGGATCTATCTAGCAGAGTGGTTGTGAATGTGTGCCTTCGGCTTAAAGAGGTAAACTGCTCTTCTCATGCAGCACTTTAGAAGCCCTTTATATGCAAATACAGACCTTTCCAGCAAAACACCAGCCGATAGGAAATAGCAGTAAGACTGCATCTTTAACATGGAAGAAACTGTTTTCAAACTGCTCTGCTGTGTGTTCATTCATATAAGAGACTTGAATATATGTTCAGATTCAGCTAGTTAGCAACACGTTTCTTCCAGGAGCTGTGTTTGCCTATTCCAGAGTATACTGGAGTATAAGATGTAAAGACAAATGTCTCGTTCCAAAAGAAAAACGGATGATCTAATGGAATGGTTGTCAATGTGTGCATTCAACTTACTGAGCTAAACTGCTGTTTGTATGCAGCAGTTTAGAAAACATTTCTGTGTAGATTCTCAAACAGACATTTCCAGCAAAATACCGGCCTATAAGAAATAGCAGTAAGACTGCGTCTAAAACTCAGAGGGAACGTTTCTTTCAAACTGCTCTGCAGTGTGTTCGTTCACCAAAGGTCGTTGAATCTATGTTTGGATTCAGCGAGTTTGAAACACGTTTATTCTAGGAGCTGCATTTCGATATTCCAGAGTGTATGGGAGTAAATGCTGTAAAGAGAAATATCTGTTTCTAAAACCAAAACGGAGCTATCTAACAGAATGGTTGTGAATGTGTGCATTCAACTTAAAGGGTTAATCTGCTCTTCTTAGGCAGCAGTTTAGAAACCCTTTATATGCAAATTCTAAAATCAACATTTGCAGCAAAACACCAGCCTCAAAGAAGTAGCAGTAAGACTGCATCTATAACATAGAAGAAACGTTTTCTTCAAAATGCTCTGCTCTGTGTTCATTCACCTAAGAGTCTTGAGTATATATTCAGATTCAGCGAGTAAGAAACACGTTTCTTCCAGGAGCTGCATTTGCATATTCCAGAGTGTACTGGAGTATAAGGTTTAAAGTGAAATATCTGGTTCTAAAACAAACACGGAGCCATCTAACAGAATGGTTGTCACTGTGTGCATTCAGCTTATTGAGATAAACTGTTGTTTCTATGCAGCAGTTTAGAAAAGATTTTTGTGCAGATTCTAAAACAGACATTCCCAGCAAAATACCGGCCTCTAAGAAATAGCAATAAGACTGCGTCTAAAACTCAAATAAAACGTTTCTTTCAAACTGCTGTGCTGTGTGTTCATTCACCTAAGGGAGTTGAATCTATGTTTAGATTCAGCGACTTAGAAACACGTCTATTCTGGGAGCTGCGTTTGGCTATTCCAGAATGAATGGGAGTATATGCTGTAACTAGAAACACAGGCTTCTAAAACTAAAACGGAGCTAGCTAACAGAATGATTGTGAATGAGGGCATTCAACTTAACGAATTAAACTGCTCCACTTAAGCAGCAGTTTACAAACCATTTATATGGAAATTCTAAAACCAACATTTCCAGGAAAACACCAGCCTAAAAGCAATAGCAGTTAACAGTGCATCTATAACATGGAAGAAATGTTTTTTTCAAACTCCTCTGCTGTGTGTTCATTCACCTAAGAGACTTCAATATATGCACAGACTCAGCGAGTTACAAACACGTTTCTTCCAGGAGCTGCGTATGCATATATCAGAGTGTACTGGGGTACAAGATGTAAAGAGAAATATCTGATTATACTTAGAAACCCGTTTCTTTTAGGAGCTGCGTTTGGCTATTCCAGAGTGAATGAGAGTATATGCTGTAAAGAGAAATAACTGCTTCTAAAACCAAAAGGCAGCTATCTAACTGAATGGTTGTCAATGCGTGCACTCAACTTCCAGAGATAAACCCGTGTGTGGATTCAGCAGTCTGCAAACACTTTCTCTGCAGAGTCCCAAAACAGGCGTTTTCAGCCCAATACCGGCATATGGAAGAAACAGCAGTAAGCACAGGGAAATATCTGCTTCTAAATCCAAAACGCAGCTATCTAACAGAACGGTTGTCAATGTGTGCACTCAACTTCCAGAGTTAAACCAGTGTGTGGATTCAGCAGTCTGCAAACACTTTCTCTGCAGAGTCCCAAAACAGGCGTTTTCAGCCCATTACCGGCATATGGAAGAAACAGCAGTAAGCCCAGGGAAATATCTGCTTCTAAATCCAAAACGCAGCTATCTAACAGAACGGTTGTCAATGTGTGCACTCAACTTCCAGAGTTAAACCCGTGTGTGGATTCAGCAGTCTGCAAACACTTTCTCTGCAGAGTCCCAAAACAGGCGTTTTCAGCCCATTACCGGCATATGGAAGAAACAGCAGTAAGCACAGGGAAATATCTGCTTCTAAATCCAAAACGCAGCTATCTAACAGAACGGTTGTCAATGTGTGCACTCAACTTCCAGAGTTAAACCCGTGTGTGGATTCAGCAGTCTGCAAACACTTTCTCTGCAGAGTCCCAAAACAGGCGTTTTCAGCCCATTACCGGCATATGGAAGAAACAGCAGTAAGCACAGGGAAATATCTGCTTCTAAATCCAAAACGCAGCTATCTAACAGAACGGTTGTCAATGTGTGCACTCAACTTCCAGAGTTAAACCCGTGTGTGGATTCAGCAGTCTGCAAACACTTTCTCTGCAGAGTCCCAAAACAGGCGTTTTCAGCCCATTACCGGCATATGTAAGAAACGGCAGTAAGCACAGGGAAATATCTGCTTCTAAATCCAAAACGCAGCTATCTAACAGAACGGTTGTCAATGTGTGCACTCAACTTCCAGAGTTAAACCCGTTCGTGGATTCAGCAGTCTGCAAACACTTTCTCTGCAGAGTCCCAAAACAGGCGTTTTCAGCCCATTACCGGCATATGGAAGAAACGGCAGGAAGCACAGGGAAATATCTGCTTCTAAATCCAAAACGCAGCTATCTAACAGAACGGTTGTCAATGTGTGCACTCAACTTCCAGAGTTAAACCCGTGTGTGGATTCAGCAGTCTGCAAACACTTTCTGTGCAGAGTCCCAAAACAGGCGTTTTCAGCCCATTACCGGCATATGGAAGAAACAGCAGTAAGCACAGGGAAATATCTGCTTCTAAATCCAAAACGCAGCTATCTAACAGAACGGTTGTCAATGTGTGCACTCAACTTCCAGAGTTAAACCCGTGTGTGGATTCAGCAGTCTGCAAACACTTTCTCTGCAGAGTCCCAAAACAGGCGTTTTCAGCCCATTACCGGCATATGGAAGAAACAGCAGTAAGCACAGGGAAATATCTGCTTCTAAATCCAAAACGCAGCTATCTAACAGAACGGTTGTCAATGTGTGCACTCAACTTCCAGAGTTAAACCCGTGTGTGGATTCAGCAGTCTGCAAACACTTTCTCTGCAGAGTCCCAAAACAGGCGTTTTCAGCCCATTACCGGCATATGGAAGAAACGGCAGTAAGCACAGGGAAATATCTGCTTCTAAATCCAAAACGCAGCTATCTAACAGAACGGTTGTCAATGTGTGCACTCAACTTCCAGAGATAAACCCGTGTGTGGATTCAGCAGTCTGCAAACACTTTCTCTGCAGAGTCCCAAAACAGGCGTTTTCAGCCCATTACCGGCATATGGAAGAAACAGCAGTAAGCACAGGGAAATATCTGCTTCTAAATCCAAAACGCAGCTATCTAACAGAACTGTTGTCAATGTGTGCACTCAACTTCCAGAGTTAAACCCGTGTGTGGATTCAGCAGTCTGCAAACACTTTCTCTGCAGAGTCCCAAAACAGGCGTTTTCAGCCCATTACCGGCATATGGAAGAAACAGCAGTAAGCACAGGGAAATATCTGCTTCTAAATCCAAAACGCAGCTATCTAACAGAACGGTTGTCAATGTGTGCACTCAACTTCCAGAGTTAAACCCGTGTGTGGATTCAGCAGTCTGCAAACACTTTCTCTGCAGAGTCCCAAAACAGGCGTTTTCAGCCCATTACCGGCATATGGAAGAAACGGCAGTAAGCACAGGGAAATATCTGCTTCTAAATCCAAAACGCAGCTATCTAACAGAACGGTTGTCAATGTGTGCACTCAACTTCCAGAGTTAAACCCGTGTGTGGATTCAGCAGTCTGCAAACCCTTTCTCTGCAGAGTCCCAAAACAGGCGTTTTCAGGCCATTACCGGCATATGGAAGAAACAGCAGTAAGCCCAGGGAAATATCTGCTTCTAAATCCAAAACGCAGCTATCTAACAGAACGGTTGTCAATGTGTGCACTCAACTTCCAGAGTTAAACCCGTGTGTGGATTCAGCACTCTGCAAACACTTTCTCTGCAGAGTCCCAAAACAGGCGTTTTCAGCCCATTACCGGCATATGGAAGAAACGGCAGTAAGCACAGGGAAATATCTGCTTCTAAATCCAAAACGCAGCTATCTAACAGAACGGTTGTCAATGTGTGCACTCAACTTCCAGAGTTAAACCCGTGTGTGGATTCAGCAGTCTGCAAACACTTTCTCTGCAGAGTCCCAAAACAGGCGTTTTCAGCCCATTACCGGCATATGGAAGAAACTGCAGTAAGCACAGGGAAATATCTGCTTCTAAATCCAAAACGCAGATATCTAACAGAACGGTTGTCAATGTGTGCACTCAACTTCCAGAGTTAAACCCGTGTGTGGATTCAGCAGTCTGCAAACACTTTCTCTGCAGAGTCCCAAAACAGGCGTTTTCAGCCCATTACCGGCATATGGAAGAAACAGCAGTAAGCACAGGGAAATATCTGCTTCTAAATCCAAAACGCAGCTATCTAACAGAACGGTTGTCAATGTGTGCACTCAACTTCCAGAGTTAAACCCGTGTGTGGATTCAGCAGTCTGCAAACACTTTCTCTGCAGAGTCCCAAAACAGGCGTTTTCAGCCCATTACCGGCATATGGAAGAAACAGCAGTAAGCACAGGGAAATATCTGCTTCTAAATCCAAAACGCAGCTATCTAACAGAACGGTTGTCAATGTGTGCACTCAACTTCCAGAGTTAAACCCGTGTGTGGATTCAGCAGTCTGCAAACACTTTCTCTGCAGAGTCCCAAAACAGGCGTTTTCAGCCCATTACCGGCATATGGAAGAAACAGCAGTAAGCACAGGGAAATATCTGCTTCTAAATCCAAAACGCAGCTATCTAACAGAACGGTTGTCAATGTGTGCACTCAACTTCCAGAGTTAAACCCGTGTGTGGATTCAGCAGTCTGCAAACACTTTCTCTGCAGAGTCCCAAAACAGGCGTTTTCAGCCCATTACCGGCATATGGAAGAAACAGCAGTAAGCACAGGGAAATATCTGCTTCTAAATCCAAAACGCAGCTATCTAACAGAACGGTTGTCAATGTGTGCACTCAACTTCCAGAGTTAAACCCGTGTGTGGATTCAGCAGTCTGCAAACACTTTCTCTGCAGAGTCCCAAAACAGGCGTTTTCAGCCCATTACCGGCATATGGAAGAAACAGCAGTAAGCACAGGGAAATATCTGCTTCTAAATCCAAAACGCAGCTATCTAACAGAACGGTTGTCAATGTGTGCACTCAACTTCCAGAGTTAAACCCGTGTGTGGATTCAGCAGTCTGCAAACACTTTCTCTGCAGAGTCCCAAAACAGGCGTTTTCAGCCCATTACCGGCATATGTAAGAAACGGCAGTAAGCACAGGGAAATATCTGCTTCTAAATCCAAAACGCAGCTATCTAACAGAACGGTTGTCAATGTGTGCACTCAACTTCCAGAGTTAAACCCGTTCGTGGATTCAGCAGTCTGCAAACACTTTCTCTGCAGAGTCCCAAAACAGGCGTTTTCAGCCCATTACCGGCATATGGAAGAAACGGCAGGAAGCACAGGGAAATATCTGCTTCTAAATCCAAAACGCAGCTATCTAACAGAACGGTTGTCAATGTGTGCACTCAACTTCCAGAGTTAAACCCGTGTGTGGATTCAGCAGTCTGCAAACACTTTCTGTGCAGAGTCCCAAAACAGGCGTTTTCAGCCCATTACCGGCATATGGAAGAAACAGCAGTAAGCACAGGGAAATATCTGCTTCTAAATCCAAAACGCAGCTATCTAACAGAACGGTTGTCAATGTGTGCACTCAACTTCCAGAGTTAAACCCGTGTGTGGATTCAGCAGTCTGCAAACACTTTCTCTGCAGAGTCCCAAAACAGGCGTTTTCAGCCCATTACCGGCATATGGAAGAAACAGCAGTAAGCACAGGGAAATATCTGCTTCTAAATCCAAAACGCAGCTATCTAACAGAACGGTTGTCAATGTGTGCACTCAACTTCCAGAGTTAAACCCGTGTGTGGATTCAGCAGTCTGCAAACACTTTCTCTGCAGAGTCCCAAAACAGGCGTTTTCAGCCCATTACCGGCATATGGAAGAAACGGCAGTAAGCACAGGGAAATATCTGCTTCTAAATCCAAAACGCAGCTATCTAACAGAACGGTTGTCAATGTGTGCACTCAACTTCCAGAGTTAAACCAGTGTGTGGATTCAGCAGTCTGCAAACACTTTCTCTGCAGAGTCCCAAAACAGGCGTTTTCAGCCCATTACCGGCATATGGAAGAAACAGCAGTAAGCACAGGGAAATATCTGCTTCTAAATCCAAAACGCAGCTATCTAACAGAACGGTTGTCAATGTGTGCACTCAACTTCCAGAGATAAACCCGTGTGTGGATTCAGCAGTCTGCAAACACTTTCTCTGCAGAGTCCCAAAACAGGCGTTTTCAGCCCATTACCGGCATATGGAAGAAACAGCAGTAAGCACAGGGAAATATCTGCTTCTAAATCCAAAACGCAGCTATCTAACAGAACTGTTGTCAATGTGTGCACTCAACTTCCAGAGTTAAACCCGTGTGTGGATTCAGCAGTCTGCAAACACTTTCTCTGCAGAGTCCCAAAACAGGCGTTTTCAGCCCATTACCGGCATATGGAAGAAACAGCAGTAAGCACAGGGAAATATCTGCTTCTAAATCCAAAACGCAGCTATCTAACAGAACGGTTGTCAATGTGTGCACTCAACTTCCAGAGTTAAACCCGTGTGTGGATTCAGCAGTCTGCAAACACTTTCTCTGCAGAGTCCCAAAACAGGCGTTTTCAGCCCATTACCGGCATATGGAAGAAACGGCAGTAAGCACAGGGAAATATCTGCTTCTAAATCCAAAACGCAGCTATCTAACAGAACGGTTGTCAATGTGTGCACTCAACTTCCAGAGTTAAACCCGTACGTGGATTCAGCAGTCTGCAAACACTTTCTCTGCAGAGTCCCAAAACAGGCGTTTTCAGCCCATTACCGGCATATGGAAGAAACAGCAGTAAGCCCAGGGAAATATCTGCTTCTAAATCCAAAACGCAGCTATCTAACAGAACGGTTGTCAATGTGTGCACTCAACTTCCAGAGTTAAACCCGTGTGTGGATTCAGCAGTCTGCAAACACTTTCTCTGCAGAGTCCCAAAACAGGCGTTTTCAGCCCATTACCGGCATATGGAAGAAACAGCAGTAAGCACAGGGAAATATCTGCTTCTAAATCCAAAACGCAGCTATCTAACAGAACGGTTGTCAATGTGTGCACTCAACTTCCAGAGTTAAACCCGTGTGTGGATTCAGCAGTCTGCAAACACTTTCTCTGCAGAGTCCCAAAACAGGCGTTTTCAGCCCATTACCGGCATATGGAAGAAACGGGAGTAAGCACAGGGAAATATCTGCTTCTAAATCCAAAACGCAGCTATCTAACAGAACGGTTGTCAATGTGTGCACTCAACTTCCAGAGTTAAACCCGTGTGTGGATTCAGCAGTCTGCAAACACTTTCTCTGCAGAGTCCCAAAACAGGCGTTTTCAGCCCATTACCGGCATATGGAAGAAACGGGAGTAAGCACAGGGAAATATCTGCTTCTAAATCCAAAACGCAGCTATCTAACAGAACGGTTGTCAATGTGTGCACTCAACTTCCAGAGTTAAACCAGTGTGTGGATTCAGCAGTCTGCAAACCCTTTCTCTGCAGAGTCCCAAAACAGGCATTTTCAGCCCTTTACCGGCATATGGAAGAAACAGCAGTAAGCCCAGGGAAGTATCTGCTTCTAAATCCAAAACGCAGCTATCTAACAGAACGGTTGTCAATGTGTGCACTCAACTTCCAGAGTTAAACCCGTGTGTGGATTCAGCAGTCTGCAAACACTTTCTCTGCAGAGTCCCAAAACAGGCGTTTTCAGCCCATTACCGGCATATGGAAGAAACAGCAGTAAGCCCAGGGAAATATCTGCTTCTAAATCCAAAACGCAGCTGTCTAACAGAACGGTTGTCAATGTGTGCACTCAACTTCCAGAGTTAAACCCGTGTGTGGATTCAGCAGTCTGCAAACACTTTCTCTGCAGAGTCCCAAAACAGGCGTTTTCAGCCCATTACCGGCATATGGAAGAAACGGCAGTAAGCCCAGGGAAATATCTGCTTCTAAATCCAAAACGCAGCTATCTAACAGAACGGTTGTCAATGTGTGCACTCAACTTCCAGAGTTAAACCCGTGTGTGGATTCAGCAGTCTGCAAACACTTTCTCTGCAGAGTCCCAAAACAGGCGTTTTCAGCCCATTACTGGCATATGGAAGAAACGGCAGTAAGCCCAGGGAAATATCTGCTTCTAAATCCAAAACGCAGCTATCTAACAGAACGGTTGTCAATGTGTGCACTCAACTTCCAGAGTTAAACCCGTGTGTGGATTCAGCAGTCTGCAAACACTTTCTGTGCAGAGTCTCAAAACAGGCCTTTCCGGCCCAGTACCGGCATATATAAGAAAGAGCATTAAGACTGCGTCTAAAACTCAGAAGAAACGTTTCTTTCAAACTGCTCGGCCTTGTGTTCTTTGGCTTAAGGGAGTTGAATCTATGTTTAGATTCAGCGAGATAGAAACACGTTTATTCTAGGAGCTGTCTTTGGATATTCCAGATTGAATGGGAGTATATGCTGTAAAGAGAAATATCTGTTTCTAAAACCAAAATGGATCTATCTAGCAGAGTGGTTGTGAATGTGTGCCTTCGGCTTAAAGAGGTAAACTGCTCTTCTCATGCAGCACTTTAGAAGCCCTTTATATGCAAATACAGACCTTTCCAGCAAAACACCAGCCGATAGGAAATAGCAGTAAGACTGCATCTTTAACATGGAAGAAACTGTTTTCAAACTGCTCTGCTGTGTGTTCATTCATATAAGAGACTTGAATATATGTTCAGATTCAGCTAGTTAGCAACACGTTTCTTCCAGGAGCTGTGTTTGCCTATTCCAGAGTATACTGGAGTATAAGATGTAAAGACAAATGTCTCGTTCCAAAAGAAAAACGGATGATCTAATGGAATGGTTGTCAATGTGTGCATTCAACTTACTGAGCTAAACTGCTGTTTGTATGCAGCAGTTTAGAAAACATTTCTGTGTAGATTCTCAAACAGACATTTCCAGCAAAATACCGGCCTATAAGAAATAGCAGTAAGACTGCGTCTAAAACTCAGAGGGAACGTTTCTTTCAAACTGCTCTGCAGTGTGTTCGTTCACCAAAGGTCGTTGAATCTATGTTTGGATTCAGCGAGTTTGAAACACGTTTATTCTAGGAGCTGCATTTCGATATTCCAGAGTGTATGGGAGTAAATGCTGTAAAGAGAAATATCTGTTTCTAAAACCAAAACGGAGCTATCTAACAGAATGGTTGTGAATGTGTGCATTCAACTTAAAGGGTTAATCTGCTCTTCTTAGGCAGCAGTTTAGAAACCCTTTATATGCAAATTCTAAAATCAACATTTGCAGCAAAACACCAGCCTCAAAGAAGTAGCAGTAAGACTGCATCTATAACATAGAAGAAACGTTTTCTTCAAAATGCTCTGCTCTGTGTTCATTCACCTAAGAGTCTTGAGTATATATTCAGATTCAGCGAGTAAGAAACACGTTTCTTCCAGGAGCTGCATTTGCATATTCCAGAGTGTACTGGAGTATAAGGTTTAAAGTGAAATATCTGGTTCTAAAACAAACACGGAGCCATCTAACAGAATGGTTGTCACTGTGTGCATTCAGCTTATTGAGATAAACTGTTGTTTCTATGCAGCAGTTTAGAAAAGATTTTTGTGCAGATTCTAAAACAGACATTCCCAGCAAAATACCGGCCTCTAAGAAATAGCAATAAGACTGCGTCTAAAACTCAAATAAAACGTTTCTTTCAAACTGCTGTGCTGTGTGTTCATTCACCTAAGGGAGTTGAATCTATGTTTAGATTCAGCGACTTAGAAACACGTCTATTCTGGGAGCTGCGTTTGGCTATTCCAGAATGAATGGGAGTATATGCTGTAACTAGAAACACAGGCTTCTAAAACTAAAACGGAGCTAGCTAACAGAATGATTGTGAATGAGGGCATTCAACTTAACGAATTAAACTGCTCCACTTAAGCAGCAGTTTACAAACCATTTATATGGAAATTCTAAAACCAACATTTCCAGGAAAACACCAGCCTAAAAGCAATAGCAGTTAACAGTGCATCTATAACATGGAAGAAATGTTTTTTTCAAACTCCTCTGCTGTGTGTTCATTCACCTAAGAGACTTCAATATATGCACAGACTCAGCGAGTTACAAACACGTTTCTTCCAGGAGCTGCGTATGCATATATCAGAGTGTACTGGGGTACAAGATGTAAAGAGAAATATCTGATTATACTTAGAAACCCGTTTCTTTTAGGAGCTGCGTTTGGCTATTCCAGAGTGAATGAGAGTATATGCTGTAAAGAGAAATAACTGCTTCTAAAACCAAAAGGCAGCTATCTAACTGAATGGTTGTCAATGCGTGCACTCAACTTCCAGAGATAAACCCGTGTGTGGATTCAGCAGTCTGCAAACACTTTCTCTGCAGAGTCCCAAAACAGGCGTTTTCAGCCCAATACCGGCATATGGAAGAAACAGCAGTAAGCACAGGGAAATATCTGCTTCTAAATCCAAAACGCAGCTATCTAACAGAACGGTTGTCAATGTGTGCACTCAACTTCCAGAGTTAAAC
This sequence comes from Aotus nancymaae, assembly GCF_030222135.1. NCBI lineage: Eukaryota > Metazoa > Chordata > Mammalia > Primates > Aotidae > Aotus > Aotus nancymaae. The sequence continues at coordinate 54,452 of NW_026989131.1, forward strand.
CAGTGTGTGGATTCAGCAGTCTGCAAACACTTTCTCTGCAGAGTCCCAAAACAGGCGTTTTCAGCCCATTACCGGCATATGGAAGAAACAGCAGTAAGCCCAGGGAAATATCTGCTTCTAAATCCAAAACGCAGCTATCTAACAGAACGGTTGTCAATGTGTGCACTCAACTTCCAGAGTTAAACCCGTGTGTGGATTCAGCAGTCTGCCAACACTTTCTCTGCAGAGTCCCCAAACAGGCGTTTTCAGCCCATTACCGGCATATGCAAGAAACAGCAGTAAGCACAGGGAAATATCTGCTTCTAAATCCAAAACGCAGCTATCTAACAGAACGGTTGTCAATGTGTGCACTCAACTTCCAGAATTAAACCCGTGTGTGGATTCAGCAGTCTTGAAACACTTTCTCTGCAGAGTCCCAAAACAGGCGTTTTCAGCCCATTACCGGCATATGGAAGAAACAGCAGTAAGCACAGGGAAATATCTGCTTCTAAATCCAAAACGCAGCTATCTAACAGAACGGTTGTCAATGTGTGCACTCAACTTCCAGAGTTAAACCAGTGTGTGGATTCAGCAGTCTGCAAACCCTTTCTCTGCAGAGTCCCAAAACAGGCATTTTCAGCCCTTTCCCGGCATATGGAAGAAACAGCAGTAAGCCCAGGGAAATATCTGCTTCTAAATCCAAAACGCAGCTATCTAACAGAACGGTTGTCAATGTGTGCACTCAACTTCCAGAGTTAAACCCGTGTGTGGATTCAGCAGTCTGCAAACCCTTTCTCTGCAGAGTTCCAAAACAGGCGTTTTCAGGCCATAACCGGCATATGGAAGAAACAGCAGTAAGCACAGGGAAATATCTGCTTCTAAATCCAAAACGCAGCTATCTAACAGAACGGTTGTCAATGTGTGCACTCAACTTCCAGAGTTAAACCCGTGTGTGGATTCAGCAGTCTGCAAACACTTTCTCTGCAGAGTCCCAAAACAGGCGTTTTCAGCCCATTACCGGCATATGGAAGAAACAGCAGTAAGCCCAGGGAAATATCTGCTTCTAAATCCAAAACGCAGCTATCTAACAGAACGGTTGTCAATGTGTGCTCTCAACTTCCAGAGTTAAACGCGTGCGTGGATTCAGCAGTCTGCAAACACTTTCTCTGCAGAGTCCCAAAACAGGCGTTTTCAGCCCATTACCGGCATATGGAAGAAACAGCAGTAAGCACAGGGAAATATCTGCTTCTAAATCCAAAACGCAGCTATCTAACAGAACGGTTGTCAATGTGTGCACTCAACTTCCAGAGTTAAACCCGTGTGTGGATTCAGCAGTCTGCAAACACTTTCTCTGCAGAGTCCCAAAACAGGCGTTTTCAGCCCATTACCGGCATATGGAAGAAACGGCAGTAAGCACAGGGAAATATCTGCTTCTAAATCCAAAACGCAGCTATCTAACAGAACGGTTGTCAATGTGTGCACTCAACTTCCAGAGTTAAACCAGTGTGTGGATTCAACAGTCTGCAAACACTTTCTCTGCAGAGTCACAAAAGAGGCGTTTTCAGTCCTTTACCGGCATATGGAAGAAACGGCAGTAAGCACAGGGAAATATCTGCTTCTAAATCCAAAACGCAGCTATCTAACAGAACGGTTGTCAATGTGTGCACTCAACTTCCAGAGTTAAACCCGTGTGTGGATTCAGCAGTCTGCAAACACTTTCTCTGCAGAGTCCCAAAACAGGCGTTTTCAGCCCATTACCGGCATATGGAAGAAACAGCAGTAAGCCCAGGGAAATATCTGCTTCTAAATCCAAAACGCAGCTATCTAACAGAACGGTTGTCAATGTGTGCACTCAACTTCCAGAGTTAAACCCGTGTGTGGATTCAGCAGTCTGCAAACACTTTCTCTGCAGAGTCCCAAAACAGGCGTTTTCAGCCCATTACCGGCATATGGAAGAAACGGCAGTAAGCACAGGGAAATATCTGCTTCTAAATCCAAAACGCAGCTATCTAACAGAACGGTTGTCAATGTGTGCACTCAACTTCCAGAGTTAAACCCGTGTGTGGATTCAGCAGTCTGCAAACACTTTCTCTGCAGAGTCCCAAAACAGGCGTTTTCAGCCCATTACCGGCATACGGAAGAAACGGCAGTAAGCACAGGGAAATATCTGCTTCTAAATCCAAAACGCAGCTATCTAACAGAACGGTTGTCAATGTGTGCACTCAACTTCCAGAGTTAAACCCGTGTGTGGATTCAGCAGTCTGCAAACACTTTCTCTGCAGAGTCCCAAAACAGGCGTTTTCAGCCCATTACCGGCATATGGAAGAAACGGGAGTAAGCACAGGGAAATATCTGCTTCTAAATCCAAAACGCAGCTATCTAACAGAACGGTTGTCAATGTGTGCACTCAACTTCCAGAGTTAAACCAGTGTGTGGATTCAGCAGTCTGCAAACACTTTCTCTGCAGAGTCCCAAAACAGGCATTTTCAGCCCTTTACCGGCATATGGAAGAAACAGCAGTAAGCCCAGGGAAATATCTGCTTCTAAATCCAAAACGCAGCTATCTAACAGAACGGTTGTCAATGTGTGCACTCAACTTCCAGAGTTAAACCCGTGTGTGGATTCAGCAGTCTGCAAACACTTTCTCTGCAGAGTCCCAAAACAGGCGTTTTCAGCCCATTACCGGCATATGGAAGAAACAGCAGTAAGCCCAGGGAAATATCTGCTTCTAAATCCAAAACGCAGCTGTCTAACAGAACGGTTGTCAATGTGTGCACTCAACTTCCAGAGTTAAACCCGTGTGTGGATTCAGCAGTCTGCAAACACTTTCTCTGCAGAGTCCCAAAACAGGCGTTTTCAGCCCATTACCGGCATATGGAAGAAACGGCAGTAAGCCCAGGGAAATATCTGCTTCTAAATCCAAAACGCAGCTATCTAACAGAACGGTTGTCAATGTGTGCACTCAACTTCCAGAGTTAAACCCGTGTGTGGATTCAGCAGTCTGCAAACACTTTCTCTGCAGAGTCCCAAAACAGGCGTTTTCAGCCCATTACTGGCATATGGAAGAAACGGCAGTAAGCCCAGGGAAATATCTGCTTCTAAATCCAAAACGCAGCTATCTAACAGAACGGTTGTCAATGTGTGCACTCAACTTCCAGAGTTAAACCCGTGTGTGGATTCAGCAGTCTGCAAACACTTTCTGTGCAGAGTCTCAAAACAGGCCTTTCCGGCCCAGTACCGGCATATATAAGAAAGAGCATTAAGACTGCGTCTAAAACTCAGAAGAAACGTTTCTTTCAAACTGCTCGGCCTTGTGTTCTTTGGCTTAAGGGAGTTGAATCTATGTTTAGATTCAGCGAGATAGAAACACGTTTATTCTAGGAGCTGTCTTTGGATATTCCAGATTGAATGGGAGTATATGCTGTAAAGAGAAATATCTGTTTCTAAAACCAAAATGGATCTATCTAGCAGAGTGGTTGTGAATGTGTGCCTTCGGCTTAAAGAGGTAAACTGCTCTTCTCATGCAGCACTTTAGAAGCCCTTTATATGCAAATACAGACCTTTCCAGCAAAACACCAGCCGATAGGAAATAGCAGTAAGACTGCATCTTTAACATGGAAGAAACTGTTTTCAAACTGCTCTGCTGTGTGTTCATTCATATAAGAGACTTGAATATATGTTCAGATTCAGCTAGTTAGCAACACGTTTCTTCCAGGAGCTGTGTTTGCCTATTCCAGAGTATACTGGAGTATAAGATGTAAAGACAAATGTCTCGTTCCAAAAGAAAAACGGATGATCTAATGGAATGGTTGTCAATGTGTGCATTCAACTTACTGAGCTAAACTGCTGTTTGTATGCAGCAGTTTAGAAAACATTTCTGTGTAGATTCTCAAACAGACATTTCCAGCAAAATACCGGCCTATAAGAAATAGCAGTAAGACTGCGTCTAAAACTCAGAGGGAACGTTTCTTTCAAACTGCTCTGCAGTGTGTTCGTTCACCAAAGGTCGTTGAATCTATGTTTGGATTCAGCGAGTTTGAAACACGTTTATTCTAGGAGCTGCATTTCGATATTCCAGAGTGTATGGGAGTAAATGCTGTAAAGAGAAATATCTGTTTCTAAAACCAAAACGGAGCTATCTAACAGAATGGTTGTGAATGTGTGCATTCAACTTAAAGGGTTAATCTGCTCTTCTTAGGCAGCAGTTTAGAAACCCTTTATATGCAAATTCTAAAATCAACATTTGCAGCAAAACACCAGCCTCAAAGAAGTAGCAGTAAGACTGCATCTATAACATAGAAGAAACGTTTTCTTCAAAATGCTCTGCTCTGTGTTCATTCACCTAAGAGTCTTGAGTATATATTCAGATTCAGCGAGTAAGAAACACGTTTCTTCCAGGAGCTGCATTTGCATATTCCAGAGTGTACTGGAGTATAAGGTTTAAAGTGAAATATCTGGTTCTAAAACAAACACGGAGCCATCTAACAGAATGGTTGTCACTGTGTGCATTCAGCTTATTGAGATAAACTGTTGTTTCTATGCAGCAGTTTAGAAAAGATTTTTGTGCAGATTCTAAAACAGACATTCCCAGCAAAATACCGGCCTCTAAGAAATAGCAATAAGACTGCGTCTAAAACTCAAATAAAACGTTTCTTTCAAACTGCTGTGCTGTGTGTTCATTCACCTAAGGGAGTTGAATCTATGTTTAGATTCAGCGACTTAGAAACACGTCTATTCTGGGAGCTGCGTTTGGCTATTCCAGAATGAATGGGAGTATATGCTGTAACTAGAAACACAGGCTTCTAAAACCAAAACGGAGCTAGCTAACAGAATGATTGTGAATGAGGGCATTCAACTTAACGAATTAAACTGCTCCACTTAAGCAGCAGTTTACAAACCATTTATATGGAAATTCTAAAACCAACATTTCCAGGAAAACACCAGCCTAAAAGCAATAGCAGTTAACAGTGCATCTATAACATGGAAGAAATGTTTTTTTCAAACTCCTCTGCTGTGTGTTCATTCACCTAAGAGACTTCAATATATGCACAGACTCAGCGAGTTACAAACACGTTTCTTCCAGGAGCTGCGTATGCATATATCAGAGTGTACTGGGGTACAAGATGTAAAGAGAAATATCTGATTATACTTAGAAACCCGTTTCTTTTAGGAGCTGCGTTTGGCTATTCCAGAGTGAATGAGAGTATATGCTGTAAAGAGAAATAACTGCTTCTAAAACCAAAAGGCAGCTATCTAACTGAATGGTTGTCAATGCGTGCACTCAACTTCCAGAGATAAACCCGTGTGTGGATTCAGCAGTCTGCAAACACTTTCTCTGCAGAGTCCCAAAACAGGCGTTTTCAGCCCAATACCGGCATATGGAAGAAACAGCAGTAAGCACAGGGAAATATCTGCTTCTAAATCCAAAACGCAGCTATCTAACAGAACGGTTGTCAATGTGTGCACTCAACTTCCAGAGTTAAACCAGTGTGTGGATTCAGCAGTCTGCAAACACTTTCTCTGCAGAGTCCCAAAACAGGCGTTTTCAGCCCAATACCGGCATATGGAAGAAACAGCAGTAAGCACAGGGAAATATCTGCTTCTAAATCCAAAACGCAGCTATCTAACAGAACGGTTGTCAATGTGTGCACTCAACTTCCAGAGTTAAACCAGTGTGTGGATTCAGCAGTCTGCAAACACTTTCTCTGCAGAGTCCCAAAACAGGCGTTTTCAGCCCATTACCGGCATATGGAAGAAACAGCAGTAAGCCCAGGGAAATATCTGCTTCTAAATCCAAAACGCAGCTATCTAACAGAACGGTTGTCAATGTGTGCACTCAACTTCCAGAGTTAAACCCGTGTGTGGATTCAGCAGTCTGCCAACACTTTCTCTGCAGAGTCCCCAAACAGGCGTTTTCAGCCCATTACCGGCATATGCAAGAAACAGCAGTAAGCACAGGGAAATATCTGCTTCTAAATCCAAAACGCAGCTATCTAACAGAACGGTTGTCAATGTGTGCACTCAACTTCCAGAATTAAACCCGTGTGTGGATTCAGCAGTCTTGAAACACTTTCTCTGCAGAGTCCCAAAACAGGCGTTTTCAGCCCATTACCGGCATATGGAAGAAACAGCAGTAAGCACAGGGAAATATCTGCTTCTAAATCCAAAACGCAGCTATCTAACAGAACGGTTGTCAATGTGTGCACTCAACTTCCAGAGTTAAACCAGTGTGTGGATTCAGCAGTCTGCAAACCCTTTCTCTGCAGAGTCCCAAAACAGGCATTTTCAGCCCTTTACCGGCATATGGAAGAAACAGCAGTAAGCCCAGGGAAATATCTGCTTCTAAATCCAAAACGCAGCTATCTAACAGAACGGTTGTCAATGTGTGCACTCAACTTCCAGAGTTAAACCCGTGTGTGGATTCAGCAGTCTGCAAACCCTTTCTCTGCAGAGTTCCAAAACAGGCGTTTTCAGGCCATAACCGGCATATGGAAGAAACAGCAGTAAGCACAGGGAAATATCTGCTTCTAAATCCAAAACGCAGCTATCTAACAGAACGGTTGTCAATGTGTGCACTCAACTTCCAGAGTTAAACCCGTGTGTGGATTCAGCAGTCTGCAAACACTTTCTCTGCAGAGTCCCAAAACAGGCGTTTTCAGCCCATTACCGGCATATGGAAGAAACGGCAGTAAGCACAGGGAAATATCTGCTTCTAAATCCAAAACGCAGCTATCTAACAGAACAGTTGTCAATGTGTGCACTCAACTTCCAGAGTTAAACCCGTGTGTGGATTCAGCAGTCTGCAAACACTTTCTCTGCAGAGTCCCAAAACAGGCGTTTTCAGCCCATTACCGGCATATGGAAGAAACAGCAGTAAGCACAGGGAAATATCTGCTTCTAAATCCAAAACGCAGCTATCTAACAGAACGGTTGTCAATGTGTGCACTCAACTTCCAGAGATAAACCCGTGTGTGGATTCAGCAGTCTGCAAACACTTTCTCTGCAGAGTCCCAAAACAGGCGTTTTCAGCCCATTACCGGCATATGGAAGAAACAGCAGTAAGCCCAGGGAAATATCTGCTTCTAAATCCAAAACGCAGCTATCTAACAGAACGGTTGTCAATGTGTGCACTCAACTTCCAGAGTTAAACCCGTGTGTGGATTCAGCAGTCTGCAAACACTTTCTCTGCAGAGTCCCAAAACAGGCGTTTTCAGCCCATTACCGGCATATGGAAGAAACGGGAGTAAGCACAGGGAAATATCTGCTTCTAAATCCAAAACGCAGCTATCTAACAGAACGGTTGTCAATGTGTGCACTCAACTTCCAGAGTTAAACCAGTGTGTGGATTCAGCAGTCTGCAAACCCTTTCTCTGCAGAATCCCAAAACAGGCATTTTCAGCCCTTTACCGGCATATGGAAGAAACAGCAGTAAGCCCAGGGAAATATCTGCTTCTAAATCCAAAACGCAGCTATCGAACAGAACGGTTGTCAATGTGTGCACTCAACTTCCAGAGTTAAACCCGTGTGTGGATTCAGCAGTCTGCAAACACTTTCTGTGCAGAGTCTCAAAACAGGCCTTTCCGGCCCAGTACCGGCATATATAAGAAAGAGCATTAAGACTGCGTCTAAAACTCAGAAGAAACGTTTCTTTCAAACTGCTCGGCCTTGTGTTCTTTGGCTTAAGGGAGTTGAATCTATGTTTAGATTCAGCGAGATGGAAACACGTTTATTCTAGGAGCTGTCTTTGGATATTCCAGATTGAATGGGAGTATATGCTGTAAAGAGAAATATCTGTTTCTAAAACCAAAATGGATCTATCTAGCAGAGTGGTTGTGAATGTGTGCCTTCGGCTTAAAGAGGTAAACTGCTCTTCTCATGCAGCACTTTAGAAGCCCTTTATATGCAAATACAGACCTTTCCAGCAAAACACCAGCCGATAGGAAATAGCAGTAAGACTGCATCTTTAACATGGAAGAAACTGTTTTCAAACTGCTCTGCTGTGTGTTCATTCATATAAGAGACTTGAATATATGTTCAGATTCAGCTAGTTAGCAACACGTTTCTTCCAGGAGCTGTGTTTGCCTATTCCAGAGTATACTGGAGTATAAGATGTAAAGACAAATGTCTCGTTCCAAAAGAAAAACGGATGATCTAATGGAATGGTTGTCAATGTGTGCATTCAACTTACTGAGCTAAACTGCTGTTTGTATGCAGCAGTTTAGAAAACATTTCTGTGTAGATTCTCAAACAGACATTTCCAGCAAAATACCGGCCTATAAGAAATAGCAGTAAGACTGCGTCTAAAACTCAGAGGGAACGTTTCTTTCAAACTGCTCTGCAGTGTGTTCGTTCACCAAAGGTCGTTGAATCTATGTTTGGATTCAGCGAGTTTGAAACACGTTTATTCTAGGAGCTGCATTTCGATATTCCAGAGTGTATGGGAGTAAATGCTGTAAAGAGAAATATCTGTTTCTAAAACCAAAACGGAGCTATCTAACAGAATGGTTGTGAATGTGTGCATTCAACTTAAAGGGTTAATCTGCTCTTCTTAGGCAGCAGTTTAGAAACCCTTTATATGCAAATTCTAAAATCAACATTTGCAGCAAAACACCAGCCTCAAAGAAGTAGCAGTAAGACTGCATCTATAACATAGAAGAAACGTTTTCTTCAAAATGCTCTGCTCTGTGTTCATTCACCTAAGAGTCTTGAGTATATATTCAGATTCAGCGAGTAAGAAACACGTTTCTTCCAGGAGCTGCATTTGCATATTCCAGAGTGTACTGGAGTATAAGGTTTAAAGTGAAATATCTGGTTCTAAAACAAACACGGAGCCATCTAACAGAATGGTTGTCACTGTGTGCATTCAGCTTATTGAGATAAACTGTTGTTTCTATGCAGCAGTTTAGAAAAGATTTTTGTGCAGGTTCTAAAACAGACATTCCCAGCAAAATACCGGCCTCTAAGAAATAGCAATAAGACTGCGTCTAAAACTCAAATAAAACGTTTCTTTCAAACTGCTGTGCTGTGTGTTCATTCACCTAAGGGAGTTGAATCTATGTTTAGATTCAGCGACTTAGAAACACGTCTATTCTGGGAGCTGCGTTTGGCTATTCCAGAATGAATGGGAGTATATGCTGTAACTAGAAACACAGGCTTCTAAAACCAAAACGGAGCTAGCTAACAGAATGATTGTGAATGAGGGCATTCAACTTAACGAATTAAACTGCTCCACTTAAGCAGCAGTTTACAAACCATTTATATGGAAATTCTAAAACCAACATTTCCAGGAAAACACCAGCCTAAAAGCAATAGCAGTTAACAGTGCATCTATAACATGGAAGAAATGTTTTTTTCAAACTCCTCTGCTGTGTGTTCATTCACCTAAGAGACTTCAATATATGCACAGACTCAGCGAGTTACAAACACGTTTCTTCCAGGAGCTGCGTATGCATATATCAGAGTGTACTGGGGTACAAGATGTAAAGAGAAATATCTGATTATACTTAGAAACCCGTTTCTTTTAGGAGCTGCGTTTGGCTATTCCAGAGTGAATGAGAGTATATGCTGTAAAGAGAAATAACTGCTTCTAAAACCAAAAGGCAGCTATCTAACTGAATGGTTGTCAATGCGTGCACTCAACTTCCAGAGATAAACCCGTGTGTGGATTCAGCAGTCTGCAAACACTTTCTCTGCAGAGTCCCAAAACAGGCGTTTTCAGCCCAATACCGGCATATGGAAGAAACAGCAGTAAGCACAGGGAAATATCTGCTTCTAAATCCAAAACGCAGCTATCTAACAGAACGGTTGTCAATGTGTGCACTCAACTTCCAGAGTTAAACCAGTGTGTGGATTCAGCAGTCTGCAAACACTTTCTCTGCAGAGTCCCAAAACAGGCGTTTTCAGCCCAATACCGGCATATGGAAGAAACAGCAGTAAGCACAGGGAAATATCTGCTTCTAAATCCAAAACGCAGCTATCTAACAGAACGGTTGTCAATGTGTGCACTCAACTTCCAGAGTTAAACCAGTGTGTGGATTCAGCAGTCTGCAAACACTTTCTCTGCAGAGTCCCAAAACAGGCGTTTTCAGCCCATTACCGGCATATGGAAGAAACAGCAGTAAGCCCAGGGAAATATCTGCTTCTAAATCCAAAACGCAGCTATCTAACAGAACGGTTGTCAATGTGTGCACTCAACTTCCAGAGTTAAACCCGTGTGTGGATTCAGCAGTCTGCCAACACTTTCTCTGCAGAGTCCCCAAACAGGCGTTTTCAGCCCATTACCGGCATATGCAAGAAACAGCAGTAAGCACAGGGAAATATCTGCTTCTAAATCCAAAACGCAGCTATCTAACAGAACGGTTGTCAATGTGTGCACTCAACTTCCAGAATTAAACCCGTGTGTGGATTCAGCAGTCTTGAAACACTTTCTCTGCAGAGTCCCAAAACAGGCGTTTTCAGCCCATTACCGGCATATGGAAGAAACAGCAGTAAGCACAGGGAAATATCTGCTTCTAAATCCAAAACGCAGCTATCTAACAGAACGGTTGTCAATGTGTGCACTCAACTTCCAGAGTTAAACCAGTGTGTGGATTCAGCAGTCTGCAAACCCTTTCTCTGCAGAGTCCCAAAACAGGCATTTTCAGCCCTTTACCGGCATATGGAAGAAACAGCAGTAAGCCCAGGGAAATATCTGCTTCTAAATCCAAAACGCAGCTATCTAACAGAACGGTTGTCAATGTGTGCACTCAACTTCCAGAGTTAAACCAGTGTGTGGATACAGCAGTCTGCAAACCCTTTCTCTGCAGAGTTCCAAAACAGGCGTTTTCAGGCCATTACCGGCATATGGAAGAAACAGCAGTAAGCACAGGGAAATATCTGCTTCTAAATCCAAAACGCAGCTATCTAACAGAACGGTTGTCAATGTGTGCACTCAACTTCCAGAGTTAAACCCGTGTGTGGATTCAGCAGTCTGCAAACACTTTCTCTGCAGAGTCCCAAAACAGGCGTTTTCAGCCCATTACCGGCATATGGAAGAAACAGCAGTAAGCACACGGAAATATCTGCTTCTAAATCCAAAACGCAGCTATCTAACAGAACGGTTGTCAATGTGTGCACTCAACTTCCAGAGTTAAACCCGTGTGTGGATTCAGCAGTCTGCAAACACTTTCTCTGCAGAGTCCCAAAACAGGCGTTTTCAGCCCATTACCGGCATATGGAAGAAACGGCAGTAAGCACAGGAAATATCTGCTTCTAAATCCAAAACGCAGCTATCTAACAGAACGGTTGTCAATGTGTGCACTCAACTTCCAGAGTTAAACCCGTGTGTGGATTCAGCAGTCTGCAAACACTTTCTCTGCAGAGTCCCAAAACAGGCGTTTTCAGCCCATTACCGGCATATGGAAGAAACGGCAGTTAACACAGGGAAATATCTGCTTCTAAATCCAAAACGCAGCTATCTAACAGAACGGTTGTCAATGTGTGCACTCAACTTCCAGAGTTAAACCCGTGTGTGGATTCAGCAGTCTGCAAACACTTTCTCTGCAGAGTCCCAAAACAGGCGTTTTCAGCCCATTACCGGCATATGGAAGAAACGGCAGTAAGCACAGGGAAATATCTGCTTCTAAATCCAAAACGCAGCTATCTAACAGAACGGTTGTCAATGTGTGCACTCAACTTCCAGAGTTAAACCCGTGTGTGGATTCAGCAGTCTGCAAACACTTTCTCTGCAGAGTCCCAAAACAGGCGTTTTCAGCCCATTACCGGCATATGGAAGAAACGGCAGTAAGCACAGGGAAATATCTGCTTCTAAATCCAAAACGCAGCTATCTAACAGAACGGTTGTCAATGTGTGCACTCAACTTCCAGAGATAAACCCGTGTGTGGATTCAGCAGTCTGCAAACACTTTCTCTGCAGAGTCCCAAAACAGGCGTTTTCAGCCCATTACCGGCATATGGAAGAAACAGCAGTAAGCACAGGGAAATATCTGCTTCTAAATCCAAAACGCAGCTATCTAACAGAACGGTTGTCAATGTGTGCACTCAACTTCCAGAGTTAAACCCGTGTGTGGATTCAGCAGTCTGCAAACACTTTCTCTGCAGAGTCCCAAAACAGGCGTTTTCAGCCCATTACCGGCATATGGAAGAAACAGCAGTAAGCACAGGGAAATATCTGCTTCTAAATCCAAAACGCAGCTATCTAACAGAACGGTTGTCAATGTGTGCACTCAACTTCCAGAGTTAAACCCGTGTGTGGATTCAGCAGTCTGCAAACACTTTCTCTGCAGAGTCCCAAAACAGGCGTTTTCAGCCCATTACCGGCATATGGAAGAAACGGCAGTAAGCACAGGGAAATATCTGCTTCTAAATCCAAAACGCAGCTATCTAACAGAACGGTTGTCAATGTGTGCACTCAACTTCCAGAGTTAAACCCGTTCGTGGATTCAGCAGTCTGCAAACACTTTCTCTGCAGAGTCCCAAAACAGGCGTTTTCAGCCCATTACCGGCACATGGAAGAAACGGCAGTAAGACCAGGGAAATATCTGCTTCTAAATCCAAAACGCAGCTATCTAACAGAACGGTTGTCAATGTGTGCACTCAACTTCCAGAGTTAAACCCGTGTGTGGATTCAGCAGTCTGCAAACACTTTCTCTGCAGAGTCCCAAAACAGGCGTTTTCAGCCCATTACCGGCATATGGAAGAAACAGCAGTAAGCACAGGGAAATATCTGCTTCTAAATCCAAAACGCAGCTATCTAACAGAACGGTTGTCAATGTGTGCACTCAACTTCCAGAGTTAAACCCGTGTGTGGATTCAGCAGTCTGCAAACACTTTCTCTGCAGAGTCCCAAAACAGGCGTTTTCAGCCCATTACCGGCATATGGAAGAAACAGCAGTAAGCACAGGGAAATATCTGCTTCTAAATCCAAAACGCAGCTATCTAACAGAACGGTTGTCAATGTGTGCACTCAACTTCCAGAGTTAAACCCGTGTGTGGATTCAGCAGTCTGCAAACACTTTCTCTGCAGAGTCCCAAAACAGGCGTTTTCAGCCCATTACCGGCATATGGAAGAAACGGCAGTAAGCACAGGGAAATATCTGCTTCTAAATCCAAAACGCAGCTATCTAACAGAACGGTTGTCAATGTGTGCACTCAACTTCCAGAGTTAAACCCGTGTGTGGATTCAGCAGTCTGCAAACACTTTCTCTGCAGAGTCCCAAAACAGGCGTTTTCAGCCCATTACCGGCATATGGAAGAAACAGCAGTAAGCACAGGGAAATATCTGCTTCTAAATCCAAAACGCAGCTATCTAACAGAACGGTTGTCAATGTGTGCACTCAACTTCCAGAGTTAAACCCGTGTGTGGATTCAGCAGTCTGCAAACACTTTCTCTGCAGAGTCCCAAAACAGGCGTTTTCAGCCCATTACCGGCATATGGAAGAAACAGCAGTAAGCACAGGGAAATATCTGCTTCTAAATCCAAAACGCAGCTATCTAACAGAACGGTTGTCAATGTGTGCACTCAACTTCCAGAGTTAAACGCGTGCGTGGATTCAGGAGTCTGCAAACACTTTCTCTGCAGAGTCCCAAAACAGGCGTTTTCAGCCCATTACCGGCATATGGAAGAAACGGCAGTAAGCACAGGGAAATATCTGCTTCTAAATCCAAAACGCAGCTATCTAACAGAACGGTTGTCAATGTGTGCACTCAACTTCCAGAGTTAAACCAGTGTGTGGATTCAGCAGTCTGCAAACCCTTTCTCTGCAGAGTCCCAAAACAGGCGTTTTCAGCCCTTTACCGGCATATGGAAGAAACGGCAGTAAGCACAGGGAAATATCTGCTTCTAAATCCAAAACGCAGCTATCTAACAGAACGGTTGTCAATGTGTGCACTCAACTTCCAGAGTTAAACCCGTGTGTGGATTCAGCAGTCTGCAAACACATTCTCTGCAGAGTCCCAAAACAGGCGTTTTCAGCCCATTACCGGCATATGGAAGAAACAGCAGTAAGCACAGGGAAATATCTGCTTCTAAATCCAAAACGCAGCTATCTAACAGAACGGTTGTCAATGTGTGCACTCAACTTCCAGAGTTAAACCCGTGTGTGGATTCAGCAGTCTGCAAACACTTTCTCTGCAGAGTCCCAAAACAGGCGTTTTCAGCCCATTACCGGCATATGGAAGAAACAGCAGTAAGCACAGGGAAATATCTGCTTCTAAATCCAAAACGCAGCTATCTAACAGAACGGTTGTCAATGTGTGCACTCAACTTCCAGAGTTAAACCCGTGTGTGGATTCAGCAGTCTGCAAACACTTTCTCTGCAGAGTCCCAAAACAGGCGTTTTCAGCCCATTACCGGCATATGGAAGAAACGGCAGTAAGCACAGGGAAATATCTGCTTCTAAATCCAAAACGCAGCTATCTAACAGAACGGTTGTCAATGTGTGCACTCAACTTCCAGAGTTAAACCCGTGTGTGGATTCAGCAGTCTGCAAACACTTTCTCTGCAGAGTCCCAAAACAGGCGTTTTCAGCCCATTACCGGCATATGGAAGAAACAGCAGTAAGCACAGGGAAATATCTGCTTCTAAATCCAAAACGCAGCTATCTAACAGAACGGTTGTCAATGTGTGCACTCAACTTCCAGAGTTAAACCCGTGTGTGGATTCAGCAGTCTGCAAACACTTTCTCTGCAGAGTCCCAAAACAGGCGTTTTCAGCCCATTACCGGCATATGGAAGAAACAGCAGTAAGCACAGGGAAATATCTGCTTCTAAATCCAAAACGCAGCTATCTAACAGAACGGTTGTCAATGTGTGCACTCAACTTCCAGAGTTAAACCCGTGTGTGGATTCAGCAGTCTGCAAACACTTTCTCTGCAGAGTCCCAAAACAGGCGTTTTCAGCCCATTACCGGCATATGGAAGAAACAGCAGTAAGCACAGGGAAATATCTGCTTCTAAATCCAAAACGCAGCTATCTAACAGAACGGTTGTCAATGTGTGCACTCAACTTCCAGAGTTAAACCCGTGTGTGGATTCAGCAGTCTGCAAACACTTTCTCTGCAGAGTCCCAAAACAGGCGTTTTCAGCCCATTACCGGCATATGGAAGAAACGGCAGTAAGCACAGGGAAATATCTGCTTCTAAATCCAAAACGCAGCTATCTAACAGAACGGTTGTCAATGTGTGCACTCAACTTCCAGAGTTAAACCCGTTCGTGGATTCAGCAGTCTGCAAACACTTTCTCTGCAGAGTCCCAAAACAGGCGTTTTCAGCCCATTACCGGCATATGGAAGAAACGGCAGTAAGCCCAGGGAAATATCTGCTTCTAAATCCAAAATGCAGCTATCTAACAGAACGGTTGTCAATGTGTGCACTCAACTTCCAGAGTTAAACCCGTGTGTGGATTCAGCAGTCTGCAAACACTTTCTCTGCAGAGTCCCAAAACAGGCGTTTTCAGCCCATTACCGGCATATGGAAGAAACAGCAGTAAGCACAGGGAAATATCTGCTTCTAAATCCAAAACGCAGCTATCTAACAGAACGGTTGTCAATGTGTGCACTCAACTTCCAGAGTTAAACCCGTGTGTGGATTCAGCAGTCTGCAAACACTTTCTCTGCAGAGTCCCAAAACAGGCGTTTTCAGCCCATTACCGGCATATGGAAGAAACAGCAGTAAGCACAGGGAAATATCTGCTTCTAAATCCAAAACGCAGCTATCTAACAGAACGGTTGTCAATGTGTGCACTCAACTTCCAGAGTTAAACCCGTGTGTGGATTCAGCAGTCTGCAAACACTTTCTCTGCAGAGTCCCAAAACAGGCGTTTTCAGCCCATTACCGGCATATGGAAGAAACGGCAGTAAGCACAGGGAAATATCTGCTTCTAAATCCAAAACGCAGCTATCTAACAGAACGGTTGTCAATGTGTGCACTCAACTTCCAGAGTTAAACCCGTGTGTGGATTCAGCAGTCTGCAAACACTTTCTCTGCAGAGTCCCAAAACAGGCGTTTTCAGCCCATTACCGGCATATGGAAGAAACGGCAGTAAGCACAGGGAAATATCTGCTTCTAAATCCAAAACGCAGCTATCTAACAGAACGGTTGTCAATGTGTGCACTCAACTTCCAGAGTTAAACCCGTGTGTGGATTCAGCAGTCTGCAAACACTTTCTCTGCAGAGTCCCAAAACAGGCGTTTTCAGCCCATTACCGGCATATGGAAGAAACAGCAGTAAGCACAGGGAAATATCTGCTTCTAAATCCAAAACGCAGCTATCTAACAGAACGGTTGTCAATGTGTGCACTCAACTTCCAGAGTTAAACCCGTGTGTGGATTCAGCAGTCTGCAAACACTTTCTCTGCAGAGTCCCAAAACAGGCGTTTTCAGCCCATTACCGGCATATGGAAGAAACAGCAGTAAGCACAGGGAAATATCTGCTTCTAAATCCAAAACGCAGCTATCTAACAGAACGGTTATCAATGTGTGCACTCAACTTCCAGAGTTAAACCCGTGTGTGGATTCAGCAGTCTGCAAACACTTTCTCTGCAGAGTCCCAAAACAGGCGTTTTCAGCCCATTACCGGCATATGGAAGAAACAGCAGTAAGCACAGGGAAATATCTGCTTCTAAATCCAAAACGCAGCTATCTAACAGAACGGTTGTCAATGTGTGCACTCAACTTCCAGAGTTAAACCCGTGTGTGGATTCAGCAGTCTGCAAACACTTTCTCTGCAGAGTCCCAAAACAGGCGTTTTCAGCCCATTACCGGCATATGGAAGAAACGGCAGTAAGCACAGGGAAATATCTGCTTCTAAATCCAAAACGCAGCTATCTAACAGAACGGTTGTCAATGTGTGCACTCAACTTCCAGAGTTAAACCCGTTCGTGGATTCAGCAGTCTGCAAACACTTTCTCTGCAGAGTCCCAAAACAGGCGTTTTCAGCCCATTACCGGCACATGGAAGAAACGGCAGTAAGCCCAGGGAAATATCTGCTTCTAAATCCAAAACGCAGCTATCTAACAGAACGGTTGTCAATGTGTGCACTCAACTTCCAGAGTTAAACCCGTGTGTGGATTCAGCAGTCTGCAAACACTTTCTCTGCAGAGTCCCAAAACAGGCGTTTTCAGCCCATTACCGGCATATGGAAGAAACAGCAGTAAGCACAGGGAAATATCTGCTTCTAAATCCAAAACGCAGCTATCTAACAGAACGGTTGTCAATGTGTGCACTCAACTTCCAGAGTTAAACCCGTGTGTGGATTCAGCAGTCTGCAAACACTTTCTCTGCAGAGTCCCAAAACAGGCGTTTTCAGCCCATTACCGGCATATGGAAGAAACAGCAGTAAGCACAGGGAAATATCTGCTTCTAAATCCAAAACGCAGCTATCTAACAGAACGGTTGTCAATGTGTGCACTCAACTTCCAGAGTTAAACCCGTGTGTGGATTCAGCAGTCTGCAAACACTTTCTCTGCAGAGTCCCAAAACAGGCGTTTTCAGCCCATTACCGGCATATGGAAGAAACGGCAGTAAGCACAGGGAAATATCTGCTTCTAAATCCAAAACGCAGCTATCTAACAGAACGGTTGTCAATGTGTGCACTCAACTTCCAGAGTTAAACCCGTGTGTGGATTCAGCAGTCTGCAAACACTTTCTCTGCAGAGTCCCAAAACAGGCGTTTTCAGCCCATTACCGGCATATGGAAGAAACAGCAGTAAGCACAGGGAAATATCTGCTTCTAAATCCGAAACGCAGCTATCTAACAGAACGGTTGTCAATGTGTGCACTCAACTTCCAGAGATAAACCCGTGTGTGGATTCAGCAGTCTGCAAACACTTTCTCTGCAGAGTCCCAAAACAGGCGTTTTCAGCCCATTACCGGCATATGGAAGAAACAGCAGTAAGCACAGGGAAATATCTGCTTCTAAATCCAAAACGCAGCTATCTAACAGAACGGTTGTCAATGTGTGCACTCAACTTCCAGAGTTAAACCCGTGTGTGGATTCAGCAGTCTGCAAACACTTTCTCTGCAGAGTCCCAAAACAGGCGTTTTCAGCCCATTACCGGCATATGGAAGAAACAGCAGTAAGCACAGGGAAATATCTGCTTCTAAATCCAAAACGCAGCTATCTAACAGAACGGTTGTCAATGTGTGCACTCAACTTCCAGAGTTAAACGCGTGCGTGGATTCAGGAGTCTGCAAACACTTTCTCTGCAGAGTCCCAAAACAGGCGTTTTCAGCCCATTACCGGCATATGGAAGAAACGGCAGTAAGCACAGGGAAATATCTGCTTCTAAATCCAAAACGCAGCTATCTAACAGAACGGTTGTCAATGTGTGCACTCAACTTCCAGAGTTAAACCCGTGTGTGGATTCAGCAGTCTGCAAACCCTTTCTCTGCAGAGTCCCAAAACAGGCGTTTTCAGCCCTTTACCGGCATATGGAAGTAACGGCAGTAAGCACAGGGAAATATCTGCTTCTAAATCCAAAACGCAGCTATCTAACAGAACGGTTGTCAATGTGTGCACTCAACTTCCAGAGTTAAACCCGTGTGTGGATTCAGCAGTCTGCAAACACATTCTCTGCAGAGTCCCAAAACAGGCGTTTTCAGCCCATTACCGGCATATGGAAGAAACAGCAGTAAGCACAGGGAAATATCTGCTTCTAAATCCAAAACGCAGCTATCTAACAGAACGGTTGTCAATGTGTGCACTCAACTTCCAGAGTTAAACCCGTGTGTGGATTCAGCAGTCTGCAAACACTTTCTCTGCAGAGTCCCAAAACAGGCGTTTTCAGCCCATTACCGGCATATGGAAGAAACAGCAGTAAGCACAGGGAAATATCTGCTTCTAAATCCAAAACGCAGCTGTCTAACAGAACGGTTGTCAATGTGTGCACTCAACTTCCAGAGTTAAACCCGTGTGTGGATTCAGCAGTCTGCAAACACTTTCTCTGCAGAGTCCCAAAACAGGCGTTTTCAGCCCATTACCGGCATATGGAAGAAACGGCAGTAAGCACAGGGAAATATCTGCTTCTAAATCCAAAACGCAGCTATCTAACAGAACGGTTGTCAATGTGTGCACTCAACTTCCAGAGTTAAACCCGTGTGTGGATTCAGCAGTCTGCAAACACTTTCTCTGCAGAGTCCCAAAACAGGCGTTTTCAGCCCATTACCGGCATATGGAAGAAACAGCAGTAAGCACAGGGAAATATCTGCTTCTAAATCCAAAACGCAGCTATCTAACAGAACGGTTGTCAATGTGTGCACTCAACTTCCAGAGATAAACCCGTGTGTGGATTCAGCAGTCTGCAAACACTTTCTCTGCAGAGTCCCAAAACAGGCGTTTTCAGCCCATTACCGGCATATGGAAGAAACAGCAGTAAGCACAGGGAAATATCTGCTTCTAAATCCAAAACGCAGCTATCTAACAGAACGGTTGTCAATGTGTGCACTCAACTTCCAGAGTTAAACCCGTGTGTGGATTCAGCAGTCTGCAAACACTTTCTCTGCAGAGTCCCAAAACAGGCGTTTTCAGCCCATTACCGGCATATGGAAGAAACAGCAGTAAGCACAGGGAAATATCTGCTTCTAAATCCAAAACGCAGCTATCTAACAGAACGGTTGTCAATGTGTGCACTCAACTTCCAGAGGTAAACCCGTGTGTGGATTCAGCAGTCTGCAAACACTTTCTCTGCAGAGTCCCAAAACAGGCGTTTTCAACCCATTACCGGCATATGGAAGAAACGGCAGTAAGCACAGGGAAATATCTGCTTCTAAATCCAAAACGCAGCTATCTAACAGAACGGTTGTCAATGTGTGCACTCAACTTCCAGAGTTAAACCCGTTCGTGGATTCAGCAGTCTGCAAACACTTTCTCTGCAGAGTCCCAAAACAGGCGTTTTCAGCCCATTACCGGCATATGGAAGAAACGGCAGTAAGCCCAGGGAAATATCTGCTTCTAAATCCAAAACGCAGCTATCTAACAGAACGGTTGTCAATGTGTGCACTCAACTTCCAGAGTTAAACCCGTGTGTGGATTCAGCAGTCTGCAAACACTTTCTCTGCAGAGTCCCAAAACAGGCGTTTTCAGCCCATTACCGGCATATGGAAGAAAGAGCAGTAAGCCCAGGGAAATATCTGCTTCTAAATCCAAAACGCAGCTATCTAACAGAACGGTTGTCAATGTGTGCACTCAACTTCCAGAGTTAAACCCGTGTGTGGATTCAGCAGTCTGCAAACACTTTCTCTGCATAGTCCCAAAACAGGCGTTTTCAGCCCATTACCGGCATATGGAAGAAACGGTAGTAAGCACAGGGAAACATCTGCTTCTAAATCCAAAACGCAGCTATCTAACAGGACGTTTGTCAATGTGTGCACTCAACTTCCAGAGTTAAACCCGTGTGTGGATTCAGCAGTCTGCAAACACTTTCTCTGCAGAGTCCCAAAACAGGCGTTTTCAGCCCATTACCGGCATATGGAAGAAACAGCAGTAAGCACAGGGAAATATCTGCTTCTAAATCCAAAACGCAGCTATCTAACAGAACGGTTGTCAATGTGTGCACTCAACTTCCAGAGTTAAACCCGTGTGTGGATTCAGCAGTCTGCAAACACTTTCTCTGCAGAGTCCCAAAACAGGCGTTTTCAGCCCATTACCGGCATATGGAAGAAACAGCAGTAAGCCCAGGGAAATATCTGCTTCTAAATCCAAAACGCAGCTATCTAACAGAACGGTTGTCAATGTGTGCACTCAACTTCCAGAGTTAAACCCGTGCGTGGATTCAGCAGTCTGCAAACACTTTCTCTGCAGAGTCCCAAAACAGGCGTTTTCAGCCCATTACCGGCATATGGAAGAAACAGCAGTAAGCACAGGGAAATATCTGCTTCTAAATCCAAAACGCAGCTATCTAACAGAACGGTTGTCAATGTGTGCACTCAACTTCCAGAGTTAAACCCGTGTGTGGATTCAGCAGTCTGCAAACACTTTCTCTGCAGAGTCCCAAAACAGGCGTTTTCAGCCCATTACCGGCATATGGAAGAAACAGCAGTAAGCACAGGGAAATATCTGCTTCTAAATCCAAAACGCAGCTATCTAACAGAACGGTTGTCAATGTGTGCACTCAACTTCCAGAGTTAAACCCGTGCGTGGATTCAGCAGTCTGCAAACACTTTCTCTGCAGAGTCCCAAAACAGGCGTTTTCAGCCCATTACCGGCATATGGAAGAAACAGCAGTAAGCACAGGGAAATATCTGCTTCTAAATCCAAAACGCAGCTATCTAACAGAACGGTTGTCAATGTGTGCACTCAACTTCCAGAGTTAAACCCGTGTGTGGATTCAGCAGTCTGCAAACACTTTCTCTGCAGAGTCCCAAAACAGGCGTTTTCAGCCCATTACCGGCATATGGAAGAAACAGCAGTAAGCACAGGGAAATATCTGCTTCTAAATCCAAAACGCAGCTATCTAACAGAACGGTTGTCAATGTGTGCACTCAACTTCCAGAGTTAAACCCGTGTGTGGATTCAGCAGTCTGCAAACACTTTCTCTGCAGAGTCCCAAAACAGGCGTTTTCAGCCCATTACCGGCATATGGAAGAAACGGCAGTAAGCACAGGGAAATATCTGCTTCTAAATCCAAAACGCAGCTATCTAACAGAACGGTTGTCAATGTGTGCACTCAACTTCCAGAGTTAAACCCGTGTGTGGATTCAGCAGTCTGCAAACACTTTCTCTGCAGAGTCCCAAAACAGGCGTTTTCAGCCCATTACCGGCATATGGAAGAAACAGCAGTAAGCACAGGGAAATATCTGCTTCTAAATCCAAAACGCAGCTATCTAACAGAACGGTTGTCAATGTGTGCACTCAACTTCCAGAGTTAAACCCGTGTGTGGATTCAGCAGTCTGCAAACACTTTCTCTGCAGAGTCCCAAAACAGGCGTTTTCAGCCCATTACCGGCATATGGAAGAAACAGCAGTAAGCACAGGGAAATATCTGCTTCTAAATCCAAAACGCAGCTATCTAACAGAACGGTTGTCAATGTGTGCACTCAACTTCCAGAGTTAAACCCGTGTGTGGATTCAGCAGTCTGCAAACACTTTCTCTGCAGAGTCCCAAAACAGGCGTTTTCAGCCCATTACCGGCATATGGAAGAAACAGCAGTAAGCACAGGGAAATATCTGCTTCTAAATCCAAAACGCAGCTATCTAACAGAACGGTTGTCAATGTGTGCACTCAACTTCCAGAGTTAAACCCGTGTGTGGATTCAGCAGTCTGCAAACACTTTCTCTGCAGAGTCCCAAAACAGGCGTTTTCAGCCCATTACCGGCATATGGAAGAAACGGCAGTAAGCACAGGGAAATATCTGCTTCTAAATCCAAAACGCAGCTATCTAACAGAACGGTTGTCAATGTGTGCACTCAACTTCCAGAGTTAAACCCGTTCGTGGATTCAGCAGTCTGCAAACACTTTCTCTGCAGAGTCCCAAAACAGGCGTTTTCAGCCCATTACCGGCATATGGAAGAAACGGCAGTAAGCCCAGGGAAATATCTGCTTCTAAATCCAAAATGCAGCTATCTAACAGAACGGTTGTCAATGTGTGCACTCAACTTCCAGAGTTAAACCCGTGTGTGGATTCAGCAGTCTGCAAACACTTTCTCTGCAGAGTCCCAAAACAGGCGTTTTCAGCCCATTACCGGCATATGGAAGAAACAGCAGTAAGCACAGGGAAATATCTGCTTCTAAATCCAAAACGCAGCTATCTAACAGAACGGTTGTCAATGTGTGCACTCAACTTCCAGAGTTAAACCCGTGTGTGGATTCAGCAGTCTGCAAACACTTTCTCTGCAGAGTCCCAAAACAGGCGTTTTCAGCCCATTACCGGCATATGGAAGAAACAGCAGTAAGCACAGGGAAATATCTGCTTCTAAATCCAAAACGCAGCTATCTAACAGAACGGTTGTCAATGTGTGCACTCAACTTCCAGAGTTAAACCCGTGTGTGGATTCAGCAGTCTGCAAACACTTTCTCTGCAGAGTCCCAAAACAGGCGTTTTCAGCCCATTACCGGCATATGGAAGAAACGGCAGTAAGCACAGGGAAATATCTGCTTCTAAATCCAAAACGCAGCTATCTAACAGAACGGTTGTCAATGTGTGCACTCAACTTCCAGAGTTAAACCCGTGTGTGGATTCAGCAGTCTGCAAACACTTTCTCTGCAGAGTCCCAAAACAGGCGTTTTCAGCCCATTACCGGCATATGGAAGAAACGGCAGTAAGCACAGGGAAATATCTGCTTCTAAATCCAAAACGCAGCTATCTAACAGAACGGTTGTCAATGTGTGCACTCAACTTCCAGAGTTAAACCCGTGTGTGGATTCAGCAGTCTGCAAACACTTTCTCTGCAGAGTCCCAAAACAGGCGTTTTCAGCCCATTACCGGCATATGGAAGAAACAGCAGTAAGCACAGGGAAATATCTGCTTCTAAATCCAAAACGCAGCTATCTAACAGAACGGTTGTCAATGTGTGCACTCAACTTCCAGAGTTAAACCCGTGTGTGGATTCAGCAGTCTGCAAACACTTTCTCTGCAGAGTCCCAAAACAGGCGTTTTCAGCCCATTACCGGCATATGGAAGAAACAGCAGTAAGCACAGGGAAATATCTGCTTCTAAATCCAAAACGCAGCTATCTAACAGAACGGTTATCAATGTGTGCACTCAACTTCCAGAGTTAAACCCGTGTGTGGATTCAGCAGTCTGCAAACACTTTCTCTGCAGAGTCCCAAAACAGGCGTTTTCAGCCCATTACCGGCATATGGAAGAAACAGCAGTAAGCACAGGGAAATATCTGCTTCTAAATCCAAAACGCAGCTATCTAACAGAACGGTTGTCAATGTGTGCACTCAACTTCCAGAGTTAAACCCGTGTGTGGATTCAGCAGTCTGCAAACACTTTCTCTGCAGAGTCCCAAAACAGGCGTTTTCAGCCCATTACCGGCATATGGAAGAAACGGCAGTAAGCACAGGGAAATATCTGCTTCTAAATCCAAAACGCAGCTATCTAACAGAACGGTTGTCAATGTGTGCACTCAACTTCCAGAGTTAAACCCGTTCGTGGATTCAGCAGTCTGCAAACACTTTCTCTGCAGAGTCCCAAAACAGGCGTTTTCAGCCCATTACCGGCACATGGAAGAAACGGCAGTAAGCCCAGGGAAATATCTGCTTCTAAATCCAAAACGCAGCTATCTAACAGAACGGTTGTCAATGTGTGCACTCAACTTCCAGAGTTAAACCCGTGTGTGGATTCAGCAGTCTGCAAACACTTTCTCTGCAGAGTCCCAAAACAGGCGTTTTCAGCCCATTACCGGCATATGGAAGAAACAGCAGTAAGCACAGGGAAATATCTGCTTCTAAATCCAAAACGCAGCTATCTAACAGAACGGTTGTCAATGTGTGCACTCAACTTCCAGAGTTAAACCCGTGTGTGGATTCAGCAGTCTGCAAACACTTTCTCTGCAGAGTCCCAAAACAGGCGTTTTCAGCCCATTACCGGCATATGGAAGAAACAGCAGTAAGCACAGGGAAATATCTGCTTCTAAATCCAAAACGCAGCTATCTAACAGAACGGTTGTCAATGTGTGCACTCAACTTCCAGAGTTAAACCCGTGTGTGGATTCAGCAGTCTGCAAACACTTTCTCTGCAGAGTCCCAAAACAGGCGTTTTCAGCCCATTACCGGCATATGGAAGAAACGGCAGTAAGCACAGGGAAATATCTGCTTCTAAATCCAAAACGCAGCTATCTAACAGAACGGTTGTCAATGTGTGCACTCAACTTCCAGAGTTAAACCCGTGTGTGGATTCAGCAGTCTGCAAACACTTTCTCTGCAGAGTCCCAAAACAGGCGTTTTCAGCCCATTACCGGCATATGGAAGAAACAGCAGTAAGCACAGGGAAATATCTGCTTCTAAATCCGAAACGCAGCTATCTAACAGAACGGTTGTCAATGTGTGCACTCAACTTCCAGAGATAAACCCGTGTGTGGATTCAGCAGTCTGCAAACACTTTCTCTGCAGAGTCCCAAAACAGGCGTTTTCAGCCCATTACCGGCATATGGAAGAAACAGCAGTAAGCACAGGGAAATATCTGCTTCTAAATCCAAAACGCAGCTATCTAACAGAACGGTTGTCAATGTGTGCACTCAACTTCCAGAGTTAAACCCGTGTGTGGATTCAGCAGTCTGCAAACACTTTCTCTGCAGAGTCCCAAAACAGGCGTTTTCAGCCCATTACCGGCATATGGAAGAAACAGCAGTAAGCACAGGGAAATATCTGCTTCTAAATCCAAAACGCAGCTATCTAACAGAACGGTTGTCAATGTGTGCACTCAACTTCCAGAGTTAAACGCGTGCGTGGATTCAGGAGTCTGCAAACACTTTCTCTGCAGAGTCCCAAAACAGGCGTTTTCAGCCCATTACCGGCATATGGAAGAAACGGCAGTAAGCACAGGGAAATATCTGCTTCTAAATCCAAAACGCAGCTATCTAACAGAACGGTTGTCAATGTGTGCACTCAACTTCCAGAGTTAAACCCGTGTGTGGATTCAGCAGTCTGCAAACCCTTTCTCTGCAGAGTCCCAAAACAGGCGTTTTCAGCCCTTTACCGGCATATGGAAGTAACGGCAGTAAGCACAGGGAAATATCTGCTTCTAAATCCAAAACGCAGCTATCTAACAGAACGGTTGTCAATGTGTGCACTCAACTTCCAGAGTTAAACCCGTGTGTGGATTCAGCAGTCTGCAAACACATTCTCTGCAGAGTCCCAAAACAGGCGTTTTCAGCCCATTACCGGCATATGGAAGAAACAGCAGTAAGCACAGGGAAATATCTGCTTCTAAATCCAAAACGCAGCTATCTAACAGAACGGTTGTCAATGTGTGCACTCAACTTCCAGAGTTAAACCCGTGTGTGGATTCAGCAGTCTGCAAACACTTTCTCTGCAGAGTCCCAAAACAGGCGTTTTCAGCCCATTACCGGCATATGGAAGAAACAGCAGTAAGCACAGGGAAATATCTGCTTCTAAATCCAAAACGCAGCTGTCTAACAGAACGGTTGTCAATGTGTGCACTCAACTTCCAGAGTTAAACCCGTGTGTGGATTCAGCAGTCTGCAAACACTTTCTCTGCAGAGTCCCAAAACAGGCGTTTTCAGCCCATTACCGGCATATGGAAGAAACGGCAGTAAGCACAGGGAAATATCTGCTTCTAAATCCAAAACGCAGCTATCTAACAGAACGGTTGTCAATGTGTGCACTCAACTTCCAGAGTTAAACCCGTGTGTGGATTCAGCAGTCTGCAAACACTTTCTCTGCAGAGTCCCAAAACAGGCGTTTTCAGCCCATTACCGGCATATGGAAGAAACAGCAGTAAGCACAGGGAAATATCTGCTTCTAAATCCAAAACGCAGCTATCTAACAGAACGGTTGTCAATGTGTGCACTCAACTTCCAGAGATAAACCCGTGTGTGGATTCAGCAGTCTGCAAACACTTTCTCTGCAGAGTCCCAAAACAGGCGTTTTCAGCCCATTACCGGCATATGGAAGAAACAGCAGTAAGCACAGGGAAATATCTGCTTCTAAATCCAAAACGCAGCTATCTAACAGAACGGTTGTCAATGTGTGCACTCAACTTCCAGAGTTAAACCCGTGTGTGGATTCAGCAGTCTGCAAACACTTTCTCTGCAGAGTCCCAAAACAGGCGTTTTCAGCCCATTACCGGCATATGGAAGAAACAGCAGTAAGCACAGGGAAATATCTGCTTCTAAATCCAAAACGCAGCTATCTAACAGAACGGTTGTCAATGTGTGCACTCAACTTCCAGAGGTAAACCCGTGTGTGGATTCAGCAGTCTGCAAACACTTTCTCTGCAGAGTCCCAAAACAGGCGTTTTCAACCCATTACCGGCATATGGAAGAAACGGCAGTAAGCACAGGGAAATATCTGCTTCTAAATCCAAAACGCAGCTATCTAACAGAACGGTTGTCAATGTGTGCACTCAACTTCCAGAGTTAAACCCGTTCGTGGATTCAGCAGTCTGCAAACACTTTCTCTGCAGAGTCCCAAAACAGGCGTTTTCAGCCCATTACCGGCATATGGAAGAAACGGCAGTAAGCCCAGGGAAATATCTGCTTCTAAATCCAAAACGCAGCTATCTAACAGAACGGTTGTCAATGTG
Organism: Aotus nancymaae; assembly: GCF_030222135.1. NCBI lineage: Eukaryota > Metazoa > Chordata > Mammalia > Primates > Aotidae > Aotus > Aotus nancymaae. The sequence goes on from NW_026989131.1 coordinate 81,635, forward strand.
TGCACTCAACTTCCAGAGTTAAACCCGTGTGTGGATTCAGCAGTCTGCAAACACTTTCTCTGCAGAGTCCCAAAACAGGCGTTTTCAGCCCATTACCGGCATATGGAAGAAAGAGCAGTAAGCCCAGGGAAATATCTGCTTCTAAATCCAAAACGCAGCTATCTAACAGAACGGTTGTCAATGTGTGCACTCAACTTCCAGAGTTAAACCCGTGTGTGGATTCAGCAGTCTGCAAACACTTTCTCTGCATAGTCCCAAAACAGGCGTTTTCAGCCCATTACCGGCATATGGAAGAAACGGTAGTAAGCACAGGGAAACATCTGCTTCTAAATCCAAAACGCAGCTATCTAACAGGACGTTTGTCAATGTGTGCACTCAACTTCCAGAGTTAAACCCGTGTGTGGATTCAGCAGTCTGCAAACACTTTCTCTGCAGAGTCCCAAAACAGGCGTTTTCAGCCCATTACCGGCATATGGAAGAAACAGCAGTAAGCACAGGGAAATATCTGCTTCTAAATCCAAAACGCAGCTATCTAACAGAACGGTTGTCAATGTGTGCACTCAACTTCCAGAGTTAAACCCGTGTGTGGATTCAGCAGTCTGCAAACACTTTCTCTGCAGAGTCCCAAAACAGGCGTTTTCAGCCCATTACCGGCATATGGAAGAAACAGCAGTAAGCCCAGGGAAATATCTGCTTCTAAATCCAAAACGCAGCTATCTAACAGAACGGTTGTCAATGTGTGCACTCAACTTCCAGAGTTAAACCCGTGCGTGGATTCAGCAGTCTGCAAACACTTTCTCTGCAGAGTCCCAAAACAGGCGTTTTCAGCCCATTACCGGCATATGGAAGAAACAGCAGTAAGCACAGGGAAATATCTGCTTCTAAATCCAAAACGCAGCTATCTAACAGAACGGTTGTCAATGTGTGCACTCAACTTCCAGAGTTAAACCCGTGTGTGGATTCAGCAGTCTGCAAACACTTTCTCTGCAGAGTCCCAAAACAGGCGTTTTCAGCCCATTACCGGCATATGGAAGAAACAGCAGTAAGCACAGGGAAATATCTGCTTCTAAATCCAAAACGCAGCTATCTAACAGAACGGTTGTCAATGTGTGCACTCAACTTCCAGAGTTAAACCCGTGCGTGGATTCAGCAGTCTGCAAACACTTTCTCTGCAGAGTCCCAAAACAGGCGTTTTCAGCCCATTACCGGCATATGGAAGAAACAGCAGTAAGCACAGGGAAATATCTGCTTCTAAATCCAAAACGCAGCTATCTAACAGAACGGTTGTCAATGTGTGCACTCAACTTCCAGAGTTAAACCCGTGTGTGGATTCAGCAGTCTGCAAACACTTTCTCTGCAGAGTCCCAAAACAGGCGTTTTCAGCCCATTACCGGCATATGGAAGAAACAGCAGTAAGCACAGGGAAATATCTGCTTCTAAATCCAAAACGCAGCTATCTAACAGAACGGTTGTCAATGTGTGCACTCAACTTCCAGAGTTAAACCCGTGTGTGGATTCAGCAGTCTGCAAACACTTTCTCTGCAGAGTCCCAAAACAGGCGTTTTCAGCCCATTACCGGCATATGGAAGAAACGGCAGTAAGCACAGGGAAATATCTGCTTCTAAATCCAAAACGCAGCTATCTAACAGAACGGTTGTCAATGTGTGCACTCAACTTCCAGAGTTAAACCCGTGTGTGGATTCAGCAGTCTGCAAACACTTTCTCTGCAGAGTCCCAAAACAGGCGTTTTCAGCCCATTACCGGCATATGGAAGAAACAGCAGTAAGCACAGGGAAATATCTGCTTCTAAATCCAAAACGCAGCTATCTAACAGAACGGTTGTCAATGTGTGCACTCAACTTCCAGAGTTAAACCCGTGTGTGGATTCAGCAGTCTGCAAACACTTTCTCTGCAGAGTCCCAAAACAGGCGTTTTCAGCCCATTACCGGCATATGGAAGAAACAGCAGTAAGCACAGGGAAATATCTGCTTCTAAATCCAAAACGCAGCTATCTAACAGAACGGTTGTCAATGTGTGCACTCAACTTCCAGAGTTAAACCCGTGTGTGGATTCAGCAGTCTGCAAACACTTTCTCTGCAGAGTCCCAAAACAGGCGTTTTCAGCCCATTACCGGCATATGGAAGAAACGGCAGTAAGCACAGGGAAATATCTGCTTCTAAATCCAAAACGCAGCTATCTAACAGAACGGTTGTCAATGTGTGCACTCAACTTCCAGAGTTAAACCCGTGCGTGGATTCAGCAGTCTGCAAACACTTTCTCTGCAGAGTCCCAAAACAGGCGTTTTCAGCCCATTACCGGCATATGGAAGAAACAGCAGTAAGCACAGGGAAATATCTGCTTCTAAATCCAAAACGCAGCTATCTAACAGAACGGTTGTCAATGTGTGCACTCAACTTCCAGAGTTAAACCCGTGTGTGGATTCAGCAGTCTGCAAACACTTTCTCTGCAGAGTCCCAAAACAGGCGTTTTCAGCCCATTACCGGCATATGGAAGAAACAGCAGTAAGCCCAGGGAAATATCTGCTTCTAAATCCAAAACGCAGCTATCTAACAGAACGGTTGTCAATGTGTGCACTCAACTTCCAGAGTTAAACCCGTGCGTGGATTCAGCAGTCTGCAAACACTTTCTCTGCAGAGTCCCAAAACAGGCGTTTTCAGCCCATTACCGGCATATGGAAGAAACAGCAGTAAGCCCAGGGAAATATCTGCTTCTAAATCCAAAACGCAGCTATCTAACAGAACGGTTGTCAATGTGTGCACTCAACTTCCAGAGTTAAACCCGTGTGTGGATTCAGCAGTCTGCAAACACTTTCTCTGCAGAGTCCCAAAACAGGCGTTTTCAACCCATTACCGGCATATGGAAGAAACGGCAGTAAGCACAGGGAAATATCTGCTTCTAAATCCAAAACGCAGCTATCTAACAGAACGGTTGTCAATGTGTGCACTCAACTTCCAGAGTTAAACCCGTTCGTGGATTCAGCAGTCTGCAAACACTTTCTCTGCAGAGTCCCAAAACAGGCGTTTTCAGCCCATTACCGGCATATGGAAGAAACGGCAGTAAGCCCAGGGAAATATCTGCTTCTAAATCCAAAACGCAGCTATCTAACAGAACGGTTGTCAATGTGTGCACTCAACTTCCAGAGTTAAACCCGTGTGTGGATTCAGCAGTCTGCAAACACTTTCTCTGCAAAGTCCCAAAACAGGCGTTTTCAGCCCATTACCGGCATATGGAAGAAACAGCAGTAAGCACAGGGAAATATCTGCTTCTAAATCCAAAACGCAGCTATCTAACAGAACGGTTGTCAATGTGTGCACTCAACTTCCAGAGTTAAACCCGTGTGTGGATTCAGCAGTCTGCAAACACTTTCTCTGCAGAGTCCCAAAACAGGCGTTTTCAGCCCATTACCGGCATATGGAAGAAACAGCAGTAAGCACAGGGAAATATCTGCTTCTAAATCCAAAACGCAGCTATCTAACAGAACGGTTGTCAATGTGTGCACTCAACTTCCAGAGTTAAACCCGTGTGTGGATTCAGCAGTCTGCAAACACTTTCTCTGCAGAGTCCCAAAACAGGCGTTTTCAGCCCATTACCGGCATATGGAAGAAACGGCAGTAAGCACTGGGAAATATCTGCTTCTAAATCCAAAACGCAGCTATCTAACAGAACGGTTGTCAATGTGTGCACTCAACTTCCAGAGTTAAACCCGTGTGTGGATTCAGCAGTCTGCAAACACTTTCTCTGCAGAGTCCCAAAACAGGCGTTTTCAGCCCATTACCGGCATATGGAAGAAACAGCAGTAAGCACAGGGAAATATCTGCTTCTAAATCCAAAACGCAGCTATCTAACAGAACGGTTGTCAATGTGTGCACTCAACTTCCAGAGATAAACCCGTGTGTGGATTCAGCAGTCTGCAAACACTTTCTCTGCAGAGTCCCAAAACAGGCGTTTTCAGCCCATTACCGGCATATGGAAGAAACAGCAGTAAGCACAGGGAAATATCTGCTTCTAAATCCAAAACGCAGCTATCTAACAGAACGGTTGTCAATGTGTGCACTCAACTTCCAGAGTTAAACCCGTGTGTGGATTCAGCAGTCTGCAAACACTTTCTCTGCAGAGTCCCAAAACAGGCGTTTTCAGCCCATTACCGGCATATGGAAGAAACAGCAGTAAGCACAGGGAAATATCTGCTTCTAAATCCAAAACGCAGCTATCTAACAGAACGGTTGTCAATGTGTGCACTCAACTTCCAGAGTTAAACCCGTGTGTGGATTCAGCAGTCTGCAAACACTTTCTCTGCAGAGTCCCAAAACAGGCGTTTTCAGCCCATTACCGGCATATGGAAGAAACGGCAGTAAGCACAGGGAAATATCTGCTTCTAAATCCAAAACGCAGATATCTAACAGAACGGTTGTCAATGTGTGCACTCAACTTCCAGAGTTAAACCCGTGTGTGGATTCAGCAGTCTGCAAACACTTTCTCTGCAGAGTCCCAAAACAGGCGTTTTCAGCCCATTACCGGCATATGGAAGAAACGGCAGTAAGCACAGGGAAATATCTGCTTCTAAATCCAAAACGCAGCTATCTAACAGAACGGTTGTCAATGTGTGCACTCAACTTCCAGAGTTAAACCCGTGTGTGGATTCAGCAGTCTGCAAACCCTTTCTCTGCAGAGTCCCAAAACAGGCGTTTTCAGTCCTTTACCGGCATATTGAAGAAACGTCAGTAAGCACAGGGAAATATCTGCTTCTAAATCCAAAACGCAGCTATCTAACAGAACGGTTGTCAATGTGTGCACTCAACTTCCAGAGTTAAACCCGTGTGTGGATTCAGCAGTCTGCAAACACTTTCTCTGCAGAGTCCCAAAACAGGCGTTTTCAGCCCATTACCGGCATATGGAAGAAACAGCAGTAAGCACAGGGAAATATCTGCTTCTAAATCCAAAACGCAGCTATCTAACAGAACGGTTGTCAATGTGTGCACTCAACTTCCAGAGTTAAACCCGTGTGTGGATTCAGCAGTCTGCAAACACTTTCTCTGCAGAGTCCCAAAACAGGCGTTTTCAGCCCATTACCGGCATATGGAAGAAACGGCAGTAAGCACAGGGAAGTATCTGCTTCTAAATCCAAAACGCAGCTATCTAACAGAACGGTTGTCAATGTGTGCACTCAACTTCCAGAGTTAAACCCGTGTGTGGATTCAGCAGTCTGCAAACACTTTCTCTGCAGAGTCCCAAAACAGGCGTTTTCAGCCCATTACCGGCATATGGAAGAAACGGGAGTAAGCACAGGGAAATATCTGCTTCTAAATCCAAAACGCAGCTATCTAACAGAACGGTTGTCAATGTGTGCACTCAACTTCCAGAGTTAAACCAGTGTGTGGATTCAGCAGTCTGCAAATCCTTTCTCTGCAGAGTCCCAAAACAGGCATTTTCAGCCCTTTACCGGCATATGGAAGAAACAGCAGTAAGTACAGGGAAATATCTGCTTCTAAATCCAAAACGCAGCTATCTAACAGAACGGTTGTCAATGTGTGCACTCAACTTCCAGAGTTAAACCCGTGTGTGGATTCAGCAGTCTGCAAACCCTTTCTCTGCAGAGTCCCAAAACAGGCGTTTTCAGGCCATTACCGGCATATGGAAGAAAGAGCAGTAAGCCCAGGGAAATATCTGCTTCTAAATCCAAAACGCAGCTATCTAACAGAACGGTTGTCAATGTGTGCACTCAACTTCCAGAGTTAAACCCGTGTGTGGATTCAGCAGTCTGCAAACACTTTCTCTGCAGAGTCCCAAAACAGGCGTTTTCAGCCCATTACCGGCATATGGAAGAAACGGTAGTAAGCACAGGGAAACATCTGCTTCTAAATCCAAAACGCAGCTATCTAACAGGACGTTTGTCAATGTGTGCACTCAACTTCCAGAGTTAAACCCGTGTGTGGATTCAGCAGTCTGCAAACACTTTCTCTGCAGAGTCCCAAAACAGGCGTTTTCAGCCCATTACCGGCATATGGAAGAAACAGCAGTAAGCACAGGGAAATATCTGCTTCTAAATCCAAAACGCAGCTATCTAACAGAACGGTTGTCAATGTGTGCACTCAACTTCCAGAGTTAAACCCGTGTGTGGATTCAGCAGTCTGCAAACACTTTCTCTGCAGAGTCCCAAAACAGGCGTTTTCAGCCCATTACCGGCATATGGAAGAAACAGCAGTAAGCACAGGGAAATATCTGCTTCTAAATCCAAAACGCAGCTATCTAACAGAACGGTTGTCAATGTGTGCACTCAACTTCCAGAGTTAAACCCGTCTGTGGATTCAGCAGTCTGCAAACACTTTCTCTGCAGAGTCCCAAAACAGGGGTTTTCAGCCCATTACCGGCATATGGAAGAAACAGCAGTAAGCCCAGGGAAATATCTGCTTCTAAATCCAAAACGCAGCTATCTAACAGAACGGTTGTCAATGTGTGCACTCAACTTCCAGAGTTAAACCCGTGCGTGGATTCAGCAGTCTGCAAACACTTTCTCTGCAGAGTCCCAAAACAGGCGTTTTCAGCCCATTACCGGCATATGGAAGAAACAGCAGTAAGCACAGGGAAATATCTGCTTCTAAATCCAAAACGCAGCTATCTAACAGAACGGTTGTCAATGTGTGCACTCAACTTCCAGAGTTAAACCCGTGTGTGGATTCAGCAGTCTGCAAACACTTTCTCTGCAGAGTCCCAAAACAGGCGTTTTCAGCCCATTACCGGCATATGGAAGAAACAGCAGTAAGCCCAGGGAAATATCTGCTTCTAAATCCAAAACGCAGCTATCTAACAGAACGGTTGTCAATGTGTGCACTCAACTTCCAGAGTTAAACCCGTGCGTGGATTCAGCAGTCTGCAAACACTTTCTCTGCAGAGTCCCAAAACAGGCGTTTTCAGCCCATTACCGGCATATGGAAGAAACAGCAGTAAGCACAGGGAAATATCTGCTTCTAAATCCAAAACGCAGCTATCTAACAGAACGGTTGTCAATGTGTGCACTCAACTTCCAGAGTTAAACCCGTGTGTGGATTCAGCAGTCTGCAAACACTTTCTCTGCAGAGTCCCAAAACAGGCGTTTTCAGCCCCTTACCGGCATATGGAAGAAACAGCAGTAAGCACAGGGAAATATCTGCTTCTAAATCCAAAACGCAGCTATCTAACAGAACGGTTGTCAATGTGTGCACTCAACTTCCAGAGTTAAACCCGTGTGTGGATTCAGCAGTCTGCAAACACTTTCTCTGCAGAGTCCCAAAACAGGCGTTTTCAGCCCATTACCGGCATATGGAAGAAACGGCAGTAAGCACAGGGAAATATCTGCTTCTAAATCCAAAACGCAGCTATCTAACAGAACGGTTGTCAATGTGTGCACTCAACTTCCAGAGTTAAACCCGTGTGTGGATTCAGCAGTCTGCAAACACTTTCTCTGCAGAGTCCCAAAACAGGCGTTTTCAGCCCATTACCGGCATATGGAAGAAACAGCAGTAAGCACAGGGAAATATCTGCTTCTAAATCCAAAACGCAGCTATCTAACAGAACGGTTGTCAATGTGTGCACTCAACTTCCAGAGTTAAACCCGTGTGTGGATTCAGCAGTCTGCAAACACTTTCTCTGCAGAGTCCCAAAACAGGCGTTTTCAGCCCATTACCGGCATATGGAAGAAACAGCAGTAAGCACAGGGAAATATCTGCTTCTAAATCCAAAACGCAGCTATCTAACAGAACGGTTGTCAATGTGTGCACTCAACTTCCAGAGTTAAACCCGTGTGTGGATTCAGCAGTCTGCAAACACTTTCTCTGCAGAGTCCCAAAACAGGCGTTTTCAGCCCATTACCGGCATATGGAAGAAACGGCAGTAAGCACAGGGAAATATCTGCTTCTAAATCCAAAACGCAGCTATCTAACAGAACGGTTGTCAATGTGTGCACTCAACTTCCAGAGTTAAACCCGTGCGTGGATTCAGCAGTCTGCAAACACTTTCTCTGCAGAGTCCCAAAACAGGCGTTTTCAGCCCATTACCGGCATATGGAAGAAACAGCAGTAAGCACAGGGAAATATCTGCTTCTAAATCCAAAACGCAGCTATCTAACAGAACGGTTGTCAATGTGTGCACTCAACTTCCAGAGTTAAACCCGTGTGTGGATTCAGCAGTCTGCAAACACTTTCTCTGCAGAGTCCCAAAACAGGCGTTTTCAGCCCATTACCGGCATATGGAAGAAACAGCAGTAAGCACAGGGAAATATCTGCTTCTAAATCCAAAACGCAGCTATCTAACAGAACGGTTGTCAATGTGTGCACTCAACTTCCAGAGTTAAACCCGTGTGTGGATTCAGCAGTCTGCAAACACTTTCTCTGCAGAGTCCCAAAACAGGCGTTTTCAGCCCATTACCGGCATATGGAAGAAACGGCAGTAAGAACAGGGAAATATCTGCTTCTAAATCCAAAACGCAGATATCTAACAGAACGGTTGTCAATGTGTGCACTCAACTTCCAGAGTTAAACCCGTGTGTGGATTCAGCAGTCTGCAAACACTTTCTCTGCAGAGTCCCAAAACAGGCGTTTTCAGCCCATTACCGGCATATGGAAGAAACGGCAGTAAGCACAGGGAAATATCTGCTTCTAAATCCAAAACGCAGCTATCTAACAGAACGGTTGTCAATGTGTGCACTCAAGTTCCAGAGTTAAACCAGTGTGTGGATTCAGCAGTCTGCAAACCCTTTCTCTGCAGAGTCCCAAAACAGGCGTTTTCAGTCCTTTACCGGCATATGGAAGAAACGGCAGTAAGCACAGGGAAATATCTGCTTCTAAATCCAAAACGCAGCTATCTAACAGAACGGTTGTCAATGTGTGCACTCAACTTCCAGAGTTAAACCCGTGTGTGGATTCAGCAGTCTGCAAACACTTTCTCTGCAGAGTCCCAAAACAGGCGTTTTCAGCCCATTACCGGCATATGGAAGAAACAGCAGTAAGCCCAGGGAAATATCTGCTTCTAAATCCAAAACGCAGCTATCTAACAGAACGGTGGTCAATGTGTGCACTCAACTTCCAGAGTTAAACCCGTGTGTGGATTCAGCAGTCTGCAAACACTTTCTCTGCAGAGTCCCCAAACAGGCGTTTTCAGCCCATTACCGGCATATGGAAGAAACAGCAGTAAGCACAGGGAAATATCTGCTTCTAAATCCAAAACGCAGCTATCTAACAGAACGGTTGTCAATGTGTGCACTCAACTTCCAGAGTTAAACCCGTGTGTGGATTCAGCAGTCTGCAAACACTTTCTCTGCAGAGTCCCAAAACAGGCGTTTTCAGCCCATTACCGGCATATGGAAGAAACGGCAGTAAGCACAGGGAAGTATCTGCTTCTAAATCCAAAAGGCAGCTATCTAACAGAACGGTTGTCAATGTGTGCACTCAACTTCCAGAGTTAAACCCGTGTGTGGATTCAGCAGTCTGCAAACACTTTCTCTGCAGAGTCCCAAAACAGGCGTTTTCAGCCCATTACCGGCATATGGAAGAAACAGCAGTAAGCACAGGGAAATATCTGCTTCTAAATCCAAAACGCAGCTATCTAACAGAACGGTTGTCAATGTGTGCACTCAACTTCCAGAGTTAAACCCGTGTGTGGATTCAGCAGTCTGCAAACCCTTTCTCTGCAGAGTCCCAAAACAGGCATTTTCAGCCCTTTACCGGCATATGGAAGAAACAGCAGTAAGCACAGGGAAATATCTGCTTCTAAATCCAAAACGCAGCTATCTAACAGAACGGTTGTCAATGTGTGCACTCAACTTCCAGAGTTAAACCCGTGTGTGGATTCAGCAGTCTGCAAACCCTTTCTCTGCAGAGTCCCAAAACAGGCGTTTTCAGGCCATTACCGGCATATGGAAGAAAGAGCAGTAAGCCCAGGGAAATATCTGCTTCTAAATCCAAAACGCAGCTATCTAACAGAACGGTTGTCAATGTGTGCACTCAACTTCCAGAGTTAAACCCGTGTGTGGATTCAGCAGTCTGCAAACACTTTCTCTGCAGAGTCCCAAAACAGGCGTTTTCAGCCCATTACCGGCATATGGAAGAAACGGTAGTAAGCACAGGGAAACATCTGCTTCTAAATCCAAAACGCAGCTATCTAACAGAACGTTTGTCAATGTGTGCACTCAACTTCCAGAGTTAAACCCGTGTGTGGATTCAGCAGTCTGCAAACACTTTCTCTGCAGAGTCCCAAAACAGGCGTTTTCAGCCCATTACCGGCATATGAAAGAAACAGCAGTAAGCACAGGGAAATATCTGCTTCTAAATCCAAAACGCAGCTATCTAACAGAACGGTTGTCAATGTGTGCCCTCAACTTCCAGAGTTAAACCCGTGTGTGGATTCAGCAGTCTGCAAACACTTTCTCTGCAGAGTCCCAAAACAGGCGTTTTCAGCCCATTACCGGCATATGGAAGAAACGGCAGTAAGCACAGGGAAATATCTGCTTCTAAATCCAAAACGCAGATATCTAACAGAACGGTTGTCAATGTGTTCACTCAACTTCCAGAGTTAAACCCGTGCGTGGATTCAGCAGTCTGCAAACACTTTCTCTGCAGAGTCCCAAAACAGGCGTTTTCAGCCCATTACCGGCATATGGAAGAAACAGCAGTAAGCACAGGGAAATATCTGCTTCTAAATCCAAAACGCAGCTATCTAACAGAACGGTTGTCAATGTGTGCACTCAACTTCCAGAGTTAAACCCGTGTGTGGATTCAGCAGTCTGCAAACACTTTCTCTGCAGAGTCCCAAAACAGGCGTTTTCAGCCCATTACCGGCATATGGAAGAAACAGCAGTAAGCACAGGGAAATATCTGCTTCTAAATCCAAAACGCAGCTATCTAACAGAACGGTTGTCAATGTGTGCACTCAACTTCCAGAGTTAAACCCGTGTGTGGATTCAGCAGTCTGCAAACACTTTCTCTGCAGAGTCCCAAAACAGGCGTTTTCAGCCCATTACCGGCATATGGAAGAAACGGCAGTAAGCACAGGGAAGTATCTGCTTCTAAATCCAAAACGCAGCTATCTAACAGAACGGTTGTCAATGTGTGCACTCAACTTCCAGAGTTAAACCCGTGTGTGGATTCAGCAGTCTGCAAACACTTTCTCTGCAGAGTCCCAAAACAGGCGTTTTCAGCCCATTACCGGCATATGGAAGAAACGGCAGTAAGCACAGGGAAATATCTGCTTCTAAATCCAAAACGCAGCTATCTAACAGAACGGTTGTCAATGTGTGCACTCAACTTCCAGAGTTAAACCAGTGTGTGGATTCAGCAGTCTGCAAACCCTTTCTCTGCAGAGTCCCAAAACAGGCATTTTCAGCCCTTTACCGGCATATGGAAGAAACAGCAGTAAGCACAGGGAAATATCTGCTTCTAAATCCAAAACGCAGCTATCTAACAGAACGGTTGTCAATGTGTGCACTCAACTTCCAGAGTTAAACCCGTGTGTGGATTCAGCAGTCTGCAAACCCTTTCTCTGCAGAGTCCCAAAACAGGCGTTTTCAGGCCATTACCGGCATATGGAAGAAAGAGCAGTAAGCCCAGGGAAATATCTGCTTCTAAATCCAAAACGCAGCTATCTAACACAACGGTTGTCAATGTGTGCACTCAACTTCCAGAGTTAAACCCGTGTGTGGATTCAGCAGTCTGCAAACACTTTCTCTGCAGAGTCCCAAAACAGGCGTTTTCAGCCCATTACCGGCATATGGAAGAAACGGTAGTAAGCACAGGGAAACATCTGCTTCTAAATCCAAAACGCAGCTATCTAACAGAACGTTTGTCAATGTGTGCACTCAACTTCCAGAGTTAAACCCGTGTGTGGATTCAGCAGTCTGCAAACACTTTCTCTGCAGAGTCCCAAAACAGGCGTTTTCAGCCCATTACCGGCATATGAAAGAAACAGCAGTAAGCACAGGGAAATATCTGCTTCTAAATCCAAAACGCAGCTATCTAACAGAACGGTTGTCAATGTGTGCCCTCAACTTCCAGAGTTAAACCCGTGTGTGGATTCAGCAGTCTGCAAACACTTTCTCTGCAGAGTCCCAAAACAGGCGTTTTCAGCCCATTACCGGCATATGGAAGAAACGGCAGTAAGCACAGGGAAATATCTGCTTCTAAATCCAAAACGCAGATATCTAACAGAACGGTTGTCAATGTGTGCACTCAACTTCCAGAGTTAAACCCGTGCGTGGATTCAGCAGTCTGCAAACACTTTCTCTGCAGAGTCCCAAAACAGGCGTTTTCAGCCCATTACCGGCATATGGAAGAAACAGCAGTAAGCACAGGGAAATATCTGCTTCTAAATCCAAAACGCAGCTATCTAACAGAACGGTTGTCAATGTGTGCACTCAACTTCCAGAGTTAAACCCGTGTGTGGATTCAGCAGTCTGCAAACACTTTCTCTGCAGAGTCCCAAAACAGGCGTTTTCAGCCCATTACCGGCATATGGAAGAAACGGCAGTAAGCACAGGGAAATATCTGCTTCTAAATCCAAAACGCAGCTATCTAACAGAACGGTTGTCAATGTGTGCACTCAACTTCCAGAGTTAAACCCGTGTGTGGATTCAGCAGTCTGCAAACACTTTCTCTGCAGAGTCCCAAAACAGGCGTTTTCAGCCCATTACCGGCATATGGAAGAAACGGCAGTAAGCACAGGGAAGTATCTGCTTCTAAATCCAAAACGCAGCTATCTAACAGAACGGTTGTCAATGTGTGCACTCAACTTCCAGAGTTAAACCCGTGTGTGGATTCAGCAGTCTGCAAACACTTTCTCTGCAGAGTCCCAAAACAGGCGTTTTCAGCCCATTACCGGCATATGGAAGAAACGGCAGTAAGCACAGGGAAATATCTGCTTCTAAATCCAAAACGCAGCTATCTAACAGAACGGTTGTCAATGTGTGCACTCAACTTCCAGAGTTAAACCAGTGTGTGGATTCAGCAGTCTGCAAACCCTTTCTCTGCAGAGTCCCAAAACAGGCATTTTCAGCCCTTTACCGGCATATGGAAGAAACAGCAGTAAGCACAGGGAAATATCTGCTTCTAAATCCAAAACGCAGCTATCTAACAGAACGGTTGTCAATGTGTGCACTCAACTTCCAGAGTTAAACCCGTGTGTGGATTCAGCAGTCTGCAAACCCTTTCTCTGCAGAGTCCCAAAACAGGCGTTTTCAGGCCATTACCGGCATATGGAAGAAAGAGCAGTAAGCCCAGGGAAATATCTGCTTCTAAATCCAAAACGCAGCTATCTAACACAACGGTTGTCAATGTGTGCACTCAACTTCCAGAGTTAAACCCGTGTGTGGATTCAGCAGTCTGCAAACACTTTCTCTGCAGAGTCCCAAAACAGGCGTTTTCAGCCCATTACCGGCATATGGAAGAAACGGTAGTAAGCACAGGGAAACATCTGCTTCTAAATCCAAAACGCAGCTATCTAACAGAACGTTTGTCAATGTGTGCACTCAACTTCCAGAGTTAAACCCGTGTGTGGATTCAGCAGTCTGCAAACACTTTCTCTGCAGAGTCCCAAAACAGGGGTTTTCAGCCCATTACCGGCATATGGAAGAAACAGCAGTAAGCACAGGGAAATATCTGCTTCTAAATCCAAAACGCAGCTATCTAACAGAACGGTTGTCAATGTGTGCACTCAACTTCCAGAGATAAACCCGTGTGTGGATTCAGCAGTCTGCAAACACTTTCTCTGCAGAGTCCCCAAACAGGCGTTTTCAGCCCATTACCGGCATATGGAAGAAACAGCAGTAAGCCCAGGGAAATATCTGCTTCTAAATCCAAAACGCAGCTATCTAACAGAACGGTTGTCAATGTGTGCACTCAACTTCCAGAGTTAAACCCGTGCGTGGATTCAGCAGTCTGCAAACACTTTCTCTGCAGAGTCCCAAAACAGGCGTTTTCAGCCCATTACCGGCATATGGAAGAAACGGCAGTAAGCACAGGGAAATATCTGCTTCTAAATCCAAAACGCAGCTATCTAACAGAACGGTTGTCAATGTGTGCACTCAACTTCCAGAGATAAACCCGTGTGTGGATTCAGCAGTCTGCAAACACTTTCTCTGCAGAGTCCCAAAACAGGCGTTTTCAGGCCATTACCGGCATATGGAAGAAACGGCAGTAAGCACAGGGAAATATCTGCTTCTAAATCCAAAACGCAGCTATCTAACAGAACGGTTGTCAATGTGTGCACTCAACTTCCAGAGTTAAACCCGTGTGTGGATTCAGCAGTCTGCAAACACTTTCTCTGCAGAGTCCCAAAACAGGCGTTTTCAGCCCATTACCGGCATATGGAAGAAACAGCAGTAAGCACAGGGAAATATCTGCTTCTAAATCCAAAACGCAGCTATCTAACAGAACGGTTGTCAATGTGTGCACTCAACTTCCAGAGTTAAACCCGTGTGTGGATTCAGCAGTCTGCAAACACTTTCTCTGCAGAGTCCCAAAACAGGCGTTTTCAGCCCATTACCGGCATATGGAAGAAACGGCAGTAAGCACAGGGAAATATCTGCTTCTAAATCCAAAACGCAGCTATCTAACAGAACGGTTGTCAATGTGTGCACTCAACTTCCAGAGTTAAACCCGTTCGTGGATTCAGCAGTCTGCAAACACTTTCTCTGCAGAGTCCCAAAACAGGCGTTTTCAGCCCATTACCGGCATATGGAAGAAACGGCAGTAAGCCCAGGGAAATATCTGCTTCTAAATCCAAAACGCAGCTATCTAACAGAACGGTTGTCAATGTGTGCACTCAACTTCCAGAGTTAAACCCGTGTGTGGATTCAGCAGTCTGCAAACACTTTCTCTGCAGAGTCCCAAAACAGGCGTTTTCAGCCCATTACCGGCATATGGAAGAAACAGCAGTAAGCACAGGGAAATATCTGCTTCTAAATCCAAAACGCAGCTATCTAACAGAACGGTTGTCAATGTGTGCACTCAACTTCCAGAGTTAAACCCGTGTGTGGATTCAGCAGTCTGCAAACACTTTCTCTGCAGAGTCCCAAAACAGGCGTTTTCAGCCCCTTACCGGCATATGGAAGAAACAGCAGTAAGCACAGGGAAATATCTGCTTCTAAATCCAAAACGCAGCTATCTAACAGAACGGTTGTCAATGTGTGCACTCAACTTCCAGAGTTAAACCCGTGTGTGGATTCAGCAGTCTGCAAACACTTTCTCTGCAGAGTCCCAAAACAGGCGTTTTCAGCCCATTACCGGCATATGGAAGAAACGGCAGTAAGCACAGGGAAATATCTGCTTCTAAATCCAAAACGCAGCTATCTAACAGAACGGTTGTCAATGTGTGCACTCAACTTCCAGAGTTAAACCCGTGTGTGGATTCAGCAGTCTGCAAACACTTTCTCTGCAGAGTCCCAAAACAGGCGTTTTCAGCCCATTACCGGCATATGGAAGAAACAGCAGTAAGCACAGGGAAATATCTGCTTCTAAATCCAAAACGCAGCTATCTAACAGAACGGTTGTCAATGTGTGCACTCAACTTCCAGAGTTAAACCCGTGTGTGGATTCAGCAGTCTGCAAACACTTTCTCTGCAGAGTCCCAAAACAGGCGTTTTCAGCCCATTACCGGCATATGGAAGAAACAGCAGTAAGCACAGGGAAATATCTGCTTCTAAATCCAAAACGCAGCTATCTAACAGAACGGTTGTCAATGTGTGCACTCAACTTCCAGAGTTAAACCCGTGTGTGGATTCAGCAGTCTGCAAACACTTTCTCTGCAGAGTCCCAAAACAGGCGTTTTCAGCCCATTACCGGCATATGGAAGAAACGGCAGTAAGCACAGGGAAATATCTGCTTCTAAATCCAAAACGCAGCTATCTAACAGAACGGTTGTCAATGTGTGCACTCAACTTCCAGAGTTAAACCCGTGCGTGGATTCAGCAGTCTGCAAACACTTTCTCTGCAGAGTCCCAAAACAGGCGTTTTCAGCCCATTACCGGCATATGGAAGAAACAGCAGTAAGCACAGGGAAATATCTGCTTCTAAATCCAAAACGCAGCTATCTAACAGAACGGTTGTCAATGTGTGCACTCAACTTCCAGAGTTAAACCCGTGTGTGGATTCAGCAGTCTGCAAACACTTTCTCTGCAGAGTCCCAAAACAGGCGTTTTCAGCCCATTACCGGCATATGGAAGAAACAGCAGTAAGCACAGGGAAATATCTGCTTCTAAATCCAAAACGCAGCTATCTAACAGAACGGTTGTCAATGTGTGCACTCAACTTCCAGAGTTAAACCCGTGTGTGGATTCAGCAGTCTGCAAACACTTTCTCTGCAGAGTCCCAAAACAGGCGTTTTCAGCCCATTACCGGCATATGGAAGAAACGGCAGTAAGAACAGGGAAATATCTGCTTCTAAATCCAAAACGCAGATATCTAACAGAACGGTTGTCAATGTGTGCACTCAACTTCCAGAGTTAAACCCGTGTGTGGATTCAGCAGTCTGCAAACACTTTCTCTGCAGAGTCCCAAAACAGGCGTTTTCAGCCCATTACCGGCATATGGAAGAAACGGCAGTAAGCACAGGGAAATATCTGCTTCTAAATCCAAAACGCAGCTATCTAACAGAACGGTTGTCAATGTGTGCACTCAAGTTCCAGAGTTAAACCAGTGTGTGGATTCAGCAGTCTGCAAACCCTTTCTCTGCAGAGTCCCAAAACAGGCGTTTTCAGTCCTTTACCGGCATATGGAAGAAACGGCAGTAAGCACAGGGAAATATCTGCTTCTAAATCCAAAACGCAGCTATCTAACAGAACGGTTGTCAATGTGTGCACTCAACTTCCAGAGTTAAACCCGTGTGTGGATTCAGCAGTCTGCAAACACTTTCTCTGCAGAGTCCCAAAACAGGCGTTTTCAGCCCATTACCGGCATATGGAAGAAACAGCAGTAAGCCCAGGGAAATATCTGCTTCTAAATCCAAAACGCAGCTATCTAACAGAACGGTGGTCAATGTGTGCACTCAACTTCCAGAGTTAAACCCGTGTGTGGATTCAGCAGTCTGCAAACACTTTCTCTGCAGAGTCCCCAAACAGGCGTTTTCAGCCCATTACCGGCATATGGAAGAAACAGCAGTAAGCACAGGGAAATATCTGCTTCTAAATCCAAAACGCAGCTATCTAACAGAACGGTTGTCAATGTGTGCACTCAACTTCCAGAGTTAAACCCGTGTGTGGATTCAGCAGTCTGCAAACACTTTCTCTGCAGAGTCCCAAAACAGGCGTTTTCAGCCCATTACCGGCATATGGAAGAAACGGCAGTAAGCACAGGGAAGTATCTGCTTCTAAATCCAAAAGGCAGCTATCTAACAGAACGGTTGTCAATGTGTGCACTCAACTTCCAGAGTTAAACCCGTGTGTGGATTCAGCAGTCTGCAAACACTTTCTCTGCAGAGTCCCAAAACAGGCGTTTTCAGCCCATTACCGGCATATGGAAGAAACAGCAGTAAGCACAGGGAAATATCTGCTTCTAAATCCAAAACGCAGCTATCTAACAGAACGGTTGTCAATGTGTGCACTCAACTTCCAGAGTTAAACCCGTGTGTGGATTCAGCAGTCTGCAAACCCTTTCTCTGCAGAGTCCCAAAACAGGCATTTTCAGCCCTTTACCGGCATATGGAAGAAACAGCAGTAAGCACAGGGAAATATCTGCTTCTAAATCCAAAACGCAGCTATCTAACAGAACGGTTGTCAATGTGTGCACTCAACTTCCAGAGTTAAACCCGTGTGTGGATTCAGCAGTCTGCAAACCCTTTCTCTGCAGAGTCCCAAAACAGGCGTTTTCAGGCCATTACCGGCATATGGAAGAAAGAGCAGTAAGCCCAGGGAAATATCTGCTTCTAAATCCAAAACGCAGCTATCTAACAGAACGGTTGTCAATGTGTGCACTCAACTTCCAGAGTTAAACCCGTGTGTGGATTCAGCAGTCTGCAAACACTTTCTCTGCAGAGTCCCAAAACAGGCGTTTTCAGCCCATTACCGGCATATGGAAGAAACGGTAGTAAGCACAGGGAAACATCTGCTTCTAAATCCAAAACGCAGCTATCTAACAGAACGTTTGTCAATGTGTGCACTCAACTTCCAGAGTTAAACCCGTGTGTGGATTCAGCAGTCTGCAAACACTTTCTCTGCAGAGTCCCAAAACAGGCGTTTTCAGCCCATTACCGGCATATGAAAGAAACAGCAGTAAGCACAGGGAAATATCTGCTTCTAAATCCAAAACGCAGCTATCTAACAGAACGGTTGTCAATGTGTGCCCTCAACTTCCAGAGTTAAACCCGTGTGTGGATTCAGCAGTCTGCAAACACTTTCTCTGCAGAGTCCCAAAACAGGCGTTTTCAGCCCATTACCGGCATATGGAAGAAACGGCAGTAAGCACAGGGAAATATCTGCTTCTAAATCCAAAACGCAGATATCTAACAGAACGGTTGTCAATGTGTGCACTCAACTTCCAGAGTTAAACCCGTGCGTGGATTCAGCAGTCTGCAAACACTTTCTCTGCAGAGTCCCAAAACAGGCGTTTTCAGCCCATTACCGGCATATGGAAGAAACAGCAGTAAGCACAGGGAAATATCTGCTTCTAAATCCAAAACGCAGCTATCTAACAGAACGGTTGTCAATGTGTGCACTCAACTTCCAGAGTTAAACCCGTGTGTGGATTCAGCAGTCTGCAAACACTTTCTCTGCAGAGTCCCAAAACAGGCGTTTTCAGCCCATTACCGGCATATGGAAGAAACAGCAGTAAGCACAGGGAAATATCTGCTTCTAAATCCAAAACGCAGCTATCTAACAGAACGGTTGTCAATGTGTGCACTCAACTTCCAGAGTTAAACCCGTGTGTGGATTCAGCAGTCTGCAAACACTTTCTCTGCAGAGTCCCAAAACAGGCGTTTTCAGCCCATTACCGGCATATGGAAGAAACGGCAGTAAGCACAGGGAAGTATCTGCTTCTAAATCCAAAACGCAGCTATCTAACAGAACGGTTGTCAATGTGTGCACTCAACTTCCAGAGTTAAACCCGTGTGTGGATTCAGCAGTCTGCAAACACTTTCTCTGCAGAGTCCCAAAACAGGCGTTTTCAGCCCATTACCGGCATATGGAAGAAACGGCAGTAAGCACAGGGAAATATCTGCTTCTAAATCCAAAACGCAGCTATCTAACAGAACGGTTGTCAATGTGTGCACTCAACTTCCAGAGTTAAACCAGTGTGTGGATTCAGCAGTCTGCAAACCCTTTCTCTGCAGAGTCCCAAAACAGGCATTTTCAGCCCTTTACCGGCATATGGAAGAAACAGCAGTAAGCACAGGGAAATATCTGCTTCTAAATCCAAAACGCAGCTATCTAACAGAACGGTTGTCAATGTGTGCACTCAACTTCCAGAGTTAAACCCGTGTGTGGATTCAGCAGTCTGCAAACCCTTTCTCTGCAGAGTCCCAAAACAGGCGTTTTCAGGCCATTACCGGCATATGGAAGAAAGAGCAGTAAGCCCAGGGAAATATCTGCTTCTAAATCCAAAACGCAGCTATCTAACACAACGGTTGTCAATGTGTGCACTCAACTTCCAGAGTTAAACCCGTGTGTGGATTCAGCAGTCTGCAAACACTTTCTCTGCAGAGTCCCAAAACAGGCGTTTTCAGCCCATTACCGGCATATGGAAGAAACGGTAGTAAGCACAGGGAAACATCTGCTTCTAAATCCAAAACGCAGCTATCTAACAGAACGTTTGTCAATGTGTGCACTCAACTTCCAGAGTTAAACCCGTGTGTGGATTCAGCAGTCTGCAAACACTTTCTCTGCAGAGTCCCAAAACAGGCGTTTTCAGCCCATTACCGGCATATGAAAGAAACAGCAGTAAGCACAGGGAAATATCTGCTTCTAAATCCAAAACGCAGCTATCTAACAGAACGGTTGTCAATGTGTGCCCTCAACTTCCAGAGTTAAACCCGTGTGTGGATTCAGCAGTCTGCAAACACTTTCTCTGCAGAGTCCCAAAACAGGCGTTTTCAGCCCATTACCGGCATATGGAAGAAACGGCAGTAAGCACAGGGAAATATCTGCTTCTAAATCCAAAACGCAGATATCTAACAGAACGGTTGTCAATGTGTGCACTCAACTTCCAGAGTTAAACCCGTGCGTGGATTCAGCAGTCTGCAAACACTTTCTCTGCAGAGTCCCAAAACAGGCGTTTTCAGCCCATTACCGGCATATGGAAGAAACAGCAGTAAGCACAGGGAAATATCTGCTTCTAAATCCAAAACGCAGCTATCTAACAGAACGGTTGTCAATGTGTGCACTCAACTTCCAGAGTTAAACCCGTGTGTGGATTCAGCAGTCTGCAAACACTTTCTCTGCAGAGTCCCAAAACAGGCGTTTTCAGCCCATTACCGGCATATGGAAGAAACAGCAGTAAGCACAGGGAAATATCTGCTTCTAAATCCAAAACGCAGCTATCTAACAGAACGGTTGTCAATGTGTGCACTCAACTTCCAGAGTTAAACCCGTGTGTGGATTCAGCAGTCTGCAAACACTTTCTCTGCAGAGTCCCAAAACAGGCGTTTTCAGCCCATTACCGGCATATGGAAGAAACGGCAGTAAGCACAGGGAAGTATCTGCTTCTAAATCCAAAACGCAGCTATCTAACAGAACGGTTGTCAATGTGTGCACTCAACTTCCAGAGTTAAACCCGTGTGTGGATTCAGCAGTCTGCAAACACTTTCTCTGCAGAGTCCCAAAACAGGCGTTTTCAGCCCATTACCGGCATATGGAAGAAACGGCAGTAAGCACAGGGAAATATCTGCTTCTAAATCCAAAACGCAGCTATCTAACAGAACGGTTGTCAATGTGTGCACTCAACTTCCAGAGTTAAACCAGTGTGTGGATTCAGCAGTCTGCAAACCCTTTCTCTGCAGAGTCCCAAAACAGGCATTTTCAGCCCTTTACCGGCATATGGAAGAAACAGCAGTAAGCACAGGGAAATATCTGCTTCTAAATCCAAAACGCAGCTATCTAACAGAACGGTTGTCAATGTGTGCACTCAACTTCCAGAGTTAAACCCGTGTGTGGATTCAGCAGTCTGCAAACCCTTTCTCTGCAGAGTCCCAAAACAGGCGTTTTCAGGCCATTACCGGCATATGGAAGAAAGAGCAGTAAGCCCAGGGAAATATCTGCTTCTAAATCCAAAACGCAGCTATCTAACACAACGGTTGTCAATGTGTGCACTCAACTTCCAGAGTTAAACCCGTGTGTGGATTCAGCAGTCTGCAAACACTTTCTCTGCAGAGTCCCAAAACAGGCGTTTTCAGCCCATTACCGGCATATGGAAGAAACGGTAGTAAGCACAGGGAAACATCTGCTTCTAAATCCAAAACGCAGCTATCTAACAGAACGTTTGTCAATGTGTGCACTCAACTTCCAGAGTTAAACCCGTGTGTGGATTCAGCAGTCTGCAAACACTTTCTCTGCAGAGTCCCAAAACAGGGGTTTTCAGCCCATTACCGGCATATGGAAGAAACAGCAGTAAGCACAGGGAAATATCTGCTTCTAAATCCAAAACGCAGCTATCTAACAGAACGGTTGTCAATGTGTGCACTCAACTTCCAGAGATAAACCCGTGTGTGGATTCAGCAGTCTGCAAACACTTTCTCTGCAGAGTCCCCAAACAGGCGTTTTCAGCCCATTACCGGCATATGGAAGAAACAGCAGTAAGCCCAGGGAAATATCTGCTTCTAAATCCAAAACGCAGCTATCTAACAGAACGGTTGTCAATGTGTGCACTCAACTTCCAGAGTTAAACCCGTGCGTGGATTCAGCAGTCTGCAAACACTTTCTCTGCAGAGTCCCAAAACAGGCGTTTTCAGCCCATTACCGGCATATGGAAGAAACGGCAGTAAGCACAGGGAAATATCTGCTTCTAAATCCAAAACGCAGCTATCTAACAGAACGGTTGTCAATGTGTGCACTCAACTTCCAGAGATAAACCCGTGTGTGGATTCAGCAGTCTGCAAACACTTTCTCTGCAGAGTCCCAAAACAGGCGTTTTCAGGCCATTACCGGCATATGGAAGAAACGGCAGTAAGCACAGGGAAATATCTGCTTCTAAATCCAAAACGCAGCTATCTAACAGAACGGTTGTCAATGTGTGCACTCAACTTCCAGAGTTAAACCCGTGTGTGGATTCAGCAGTCTGCAAACACTTTCTCTGCAGAGTCCCAAAACAGGCGTTTTCAGCCCATTACCGGCATATGGAAGAAACAGCAGTAAGCACAGGGAAATATCTGCTTCTAAATCCAAAACGCAGCTATCTAACAGAACGGTTGTCAATGTGTGCACTCAACTTCCAGAGTTAAACCCGTGTGTGGATTCAGCAGTCTGCAAACACTTTCTCTGCAGAGTCCCAAAACAGGCGTTTTCAGCCCATTACCGGCATATGGAAGAAACGGCAGTAAGCACAGGGAAATATCTGCTTCTAAATCCAAAACGCAGCTATCTAACAGAACGGTTGTCAATGTGTGCACTCAACTTCCAGAGTTAAACCCGTTCGTGGATTCAGCAGTCTGCAAACACTTTCTCTGCAGAGTCCCAAAACAGGCGTTTTCAGCCCATTACCGGCATATGGAAGAAACGGCAGTAAGCCCAGGGAAATATCTGCTTCTAAATCCAAAACGCAGCTATCTAACAGAACGGTTGTCAATGTGTGCACTCAACTTCCAGAGTTAAACCCGTGTGTGGATTCAGCAGTCTGCAAACACTTTCTCTGCAGAGTCCCAAAACAGGCGTTTTCAGCCCATTACCGGCATATGGAAGAAACAGCAGTAAGCACAGGGAAATATCTGCTTCTAAATCCAAAACGCAGCTATCTAACAGAACGGTTGTCAATGTGTGCACTCAACTTCCAGAGTTAAACCCGTGTGTGGATTCAGCAGTCTGCAAACACTTTCTCTGCAGAGTCCCAAAACAGGCGTTTTCAGCCCATTACCGGCATATGGAAGAAACAGCAGTAAGCACAGGGAAATATCTGCTTCTAAATCCAAAACGCAGCTATCTAACAGAACGGTTGTCAATGTGTGCACTCAACTTCCAGAGTTAAACCCGTGTGTGGATTCAGCAGTCTGCAAACACTTTCTCTGCAGAGTCCCAAAACAGGCGTTTTCAGCCCATTACCGGCATATGGAAGAAACGGCAGTAAGCACAGGGAAATATCTGCTTCTAAATCCAAAACGCAGCTATCTAACAGAACGGTTGTCAATGTGTGCACTCAACTTCCAGAGTTAAACCCGTGTGTGGATTCAGCAGTCTGCAAACACTTTCTCTGCAGAGTCCCAAAACAGGCGTTTTCAGCCCATTACCGGCATATGGAAGAAACAGCAGTAAGCACAGGGAAATATCTGCTTCTAAATCCAAAACGCAGCTATGTAACAGAACGGTTGTCAATGTGTGCACTCAACTTCCAGAGATAAACCCGTGTGTGGATTCAGCAGTCTGCAAACACTTTCTCTGCAGAGTCCCAAAACAGGCGTTTTCAGCCCATTACCGGCATATGGAAGAAACAGCAGTAAGCACAGGGAAATATCTGCTTCTAAATCCAAAACGCAGCTATCTAACAGAACGGTTGTCAATGTGTGCACTCAACTTCCAGAGTTAAACCCGTGTGTGGATTCAGCAGTCTGCAAACACTTTCTCTGCAGAGTCCCAAAACAGGCGTTTTCAGCCCATTACCGGCATATGGAAGAAACAGCAGTAAGCACAGGGAAATATCTGCTTCTAAATCCAAAACGCAGCTATCTAACAGAACGGTTGTCAATGTGTGCACTCAACTTCCAGAGTTAAACCCGTGTGTGGATTCAGCAGTCTGCAAACACTTTCTCTGCAGAGTCCCAAAACAGGCGTTTTCAGCCCATTACCGGCATATGGAAGAAACGGCAGTAAGCACAGGGAAATATCTGCTTCTAAATCCAAAACGCAGATATCTAACAGAACGGTTGTCAATGTGTGCACTCAACTTCCAGAGTTAAACCCGTGCGTGGATTCAGCAGTCTGCAAACACTTTCTCTGCAGAGTCCCAAAACAGGCGTTTTCAGCCCATTACCGGCATATGGAAGAAACGGCAGTAAGCACAGGGAAATATCTGCTTCTAAATCCAAAACGCAGCTATCTAACAGAACGGTTGTCAATGTGTGCACTCAACTTCCAGAGTTAAACCCGTGTGTGGATTCAGCAGTCTGCAAACCCTTTCTCTGCAGAGTCCCAAAACAGGCGTTTTCAGTCCTTTACCGGCATATTGAAGAAACGGCAGTAAGCACAGGGAAATATCTGCTTCTAAATCCAAAACGCAGCTATCTAACAGAACGGTTGTCAATGTGTGCACTCAACTTCCAGAGTTAAACCCGTGTGTGGATTCAGCAGTCTGCAAACACTTTCTCTGCAGAGTCCCAAAACAGGCGTTTTCAGCCCATTACCAGCATATGGAAGAAACAGCAGTAAGCCCAGGGAAATATCTGCTTCTAAATCCAAAACGCAGCTATCTAACAGAACGGTTGTCAATGTGTGCACTCAACTTCCAGAGTTAAACCCGTGTGTGGATTCAGCAGTCTGCAAACCCTTTCTCTGCAGAGTCCCAAAACAGGCGTTTTCAGCCCATTACCGGCATATGGAAGAAACAGCAGTAAGCACAGGGAAATATCTGCTTCTAAATCCAAAACGCAGCTATCTAACAGAACGGTTGTCAATGTGTGCACTCAACTTCCAGAGTTAAACCCGTGCGTGGATTCAGCAGTCTGCAAACACTTTCTCTGCAGAGTCCCAAAACAGGCGTTTTCAGCCCATTACCGGCATATGGAAGAAACGGCAGTAAGCACAGGGAAATATCTGCTTCTAAATCCAAAACGCAGCTATCTAACAGAACGGTTGTCAATGTGTGCACTCAACTTCCAGAGATAAACCCGTGTGTGGATTCAGCAGTCTGCAAACACTTTCTCTGCAGAGTCCCAAAACAGGCGTTTTCAGCCCATTACCGGCATATGGAAGAAACAGCAGTAAGCACAGGGAAATATCTGCTTCTAAATCCAAAACGCAGCTATCTAACAGAACGGTTGTCAATGTGTGCACTCAACTTCCAGAGTTAAACCCGTCTGTGGATTCAGCAGTCTGCAAACACTTTCTCTGCAGAGTCCCAAAACAGGCGTTTTCAGCCCATTACCGGCATATGGAAGAAACAGCAGTAAGCACAGGGAAATATCTGCTTCTAAATCCAAAACGCAGCTATCTAACAGAACGGTTGTCAATGTGTGCACTCAACTTCCAGAGTTAAACCCGTGTGTGGATTCAGCAGTCTGCAAACACTTTCTCTGCAGAGTCCCAAAACAGGCGTTTTCAGCCCATTACCGGCATATGGAAGAAACGGCAGTAAGCACAGGGAAATATCTGCTTCTAAATCCAAAACGCAGCTATCTAACAGAACGGTTGTCAATGTGTGCACTCAACTTCCAGAGTTAAACCCGTTCGTGGATTCAGCAGTCTGCAAACACTTTCTCTGCAGAGTCCCAAAACAGGCGTTTTCAGCCCATTACCGGCATATGGAAGAAACGGCAGTAAGCCCAGGGAAATATCTGCTTCTAAATCCAAAACGCAGCTATCTAACAGAACGGTTGTCAATGTGTGCACTCAACTTCCAGAGTTAAACCCGTGTGTGGATTCAGCAGTCTGCAAACACTTTCTCTGCAGAGTCCCAAAACAGGCGTTTTCAGCCCATTACCGTCATATGGAAGAAACAGCAGTAAGCACAGGGAAATATCTGCTTCTAAATCCAAAACGCAGCTATCTAACAGAACGGTTGTCAATGTGTGCACTCAACTTCCAGAGTTAAACCCGTGTGTGGATTCAGCAGTCTGCAAACACTTTCTCTGCAGAGTCCCAAAACAGGCGTTTTCAGCCCATTACCGGCATATGGAAGAAACAGCAGTAAGCACAGGGAAATATCTGCTTCTAAATCCAAAACGCAGCTATCTAACAGAACGGTTGTCAATGTGTGCACTCAACTTCCAGAGTTAAACCCGTGTGTGGATTCAGCAGTCTGCAAACACTTTCTCTGCAGAGTCCGAAAACAGGCGTTTTCAGCCCATTACCGGCATATGGAAGAAACGGCAGTAAGCACAGGGAAATATCTGCTTCTAAATCCAAAACGCAGCTATCTAACAGAACGTTTGTCAATGTGTGCACTCAACTTCCAGAGTTAAACCCGTGTGTGGATTCAGCAGTCTGCAAACACTTTCTCTGCAGAGTCCCAAAACAGGCGTTTTCAGCCCATTACCGGCATATGGAAGAAACAGCAGTAAGCACAGGGAAATATCTGCTTCTAAATCCAAAACGCAGCTATCTAACAGAACGGTTGTCAATGTGTGCACTCAACTTCCAGAGATAAACCCGTGTGTGGATTCAGCAGTCTGCAAACACTTTCTCTGCAGAGTCCCAAAACAGGCGTTTTCAGCCCATTACCGGCATATGGAAGAAACAGCAGTAAGCCCAGGGAAATATCTGCTTCTAAATCCAAAACGCAGCTATCTAACAGAACGGTTGTCAATGTGTGCACTCAACTTCCAGAGTTAAACCCGTGCGTGGATTCAGCAGTCTGCAAACACTTTCTCTGCAGAGTCCCAAAACAGGCGTTTTCAGCCCATTACCGGCATATGGAAGAAACGGCAGTAAGCACAGGGAAATATCTGCTTCTAAATCCAAAACGCAGCTATCTAACAGAACGGTTGTCAATGTGTGCACTCAACTTCCAGAGATAAACCCGTGTGTGGATTCAGCAGTCTGCAAACACTTTCTCTGCAGAGTCCCAAAACAGGCGTTTTCAGCCCATTACCGGCATATGGAAGAAACAGCAGTAAGCACAGGGAAATATCTGCTTCTAAATCCAAAACGCAGCTATCTAACAGAACGGTTGTCAATGTGTGCACTCAACTTCCAGAGTTAAACCCGTGTGTGGATTCAGCAGTCTGCAAACACTTTCTCTGCAGAGTCCCAAAACAGGCGTTTTCAGCCCATTACCGGCATATGGAAGAAACAGCAGTAAGCACAGGGAAATATCTGCTTCTAAATCCAAAACGCAGCTATCTAACAGAACGGTTGTCAATGTGTGCACTCAACTTCCAGAGTTAAACCCGTGTGTGGATTCAGCAGTCTGCAAACACTTTCTCTGCAGAGTCCCAAAACAGGCGTTTTCAGCCCATTACCGGCATATGGAAGAAACGGCAGTAAGCACAGGGAAATATCTGCTTCTAAATCCAAAACGCAGCTATCTAACAGAACGGTTGTCAATGTGTGCACTCAACTTCCAGAGTTAAACCCGTTCGTGGATTCAGCAGTCTGCAAACACTTTCTCTGCAGAGTCCCAAAACAGGCGTTTTCAGCCCATTACCGGCATATG
Organism: Aotus nancymaae; assembly: GCF_030222135.1. Classification (NCBI taxonomy): domain Eukaryota; kingdom Metazoa; phylum Chordata; class Mammalia; order Primates; family Aotidae; genus Aotus; species Aotus nancymaae. The sequence goes on from NW_026989131.1 coordinate 109,120, forward strand.
GAAGAAACGGCAGTAAGCCCAGGGAAATATCTGCTTCTAAATCCAAAACGCAGCTATCTAACAGAACGGTTGTCAATGTGTGCACTCAACTTCCAGAGTTAAACCCGTGTGTGGATTCAGCAGTCTGCAAACACTTTCTCTGCAGAGTCCCAAAACAGGCGTTTTCAGCCCATTACCGGCATATGGAAGAAACAGCAGTAAGCACAGGGAAATATCTGCTTCTAAATCCAAAACGCAGCTATCTAACAGAACGGTTGTCAATGTGTGCACTCAACTTCCAGAGTTAAACCCGTGTGTGGATTCAGCAGTCTGCAAACACTTTCTCTGCAGAGTCCCAAAACAGGCGTTTTCAGCCCATTACCGGCATATGGAAGAAACAGCAGTAAGCACAGGGAAATATCTGCTTCTAAATCTAAAACGCAGCTATCTAACAGAACGGTTGTCAATGTGTGCACTCAACTTCCAGAGTTAAACCCGTGTGTGGATTCAGCAGTCTGCAAACACTTTCTCTGCAGAGTCCCAAAACAGGCGTTTTCAGCCCATTACCGGCATATGGAAGAAACAGCAGTAAGCACAGGGAAATATCTGCTTCTAAATCCAAAACGCAGCTATCTAACAGAACGGTTGTCAATGTGTGCACTCAACTTCCAGAGTTAAACCCGTGTGTGGATTCAGCAGTCTGCAAACACTTTCTCTGCAGAGTCCCAAAACAGGCGTTTTCAGCCCATTACCGGCATATGGAAGAAACGGCAGTAAGCACAGGGAAATATCTGCTTCTAAATCCAAAACGCAGATATCTAACAGAACGGTTGTCAATGTGTGCACTCAACTTCCAGAGTTAAACCCGTGCGTGGATTCAGCAGTCTGCAAACACTTTCTCTGCAGAGTCCCAAAACAGGCGTTTTCAGCCCATTACCGGCATATGGAAGAAACGGCAGTAAGCACAGGGAAATATCTGCTTCTAAATCCAAAACGCAGCTATCTAACAGAACGGTTGTCAATGTGTGCACTCAACTTCCAGAGTTAAACCCGTGTGTGGATTCAGCAGTCTGCAAACCCTTTCTCTGCAGAGTCCCAAAACAGGCGTTTTCAGTCCTTTACCGGCATATTGAAGAAACGGCAGTAAGCACAGGGAAATATCTGCTTCTAAATCCAAAACGCAGCTATCTAACAGAACGGTTGTCAATGTGTGCACTCAACTTCCAGAGTTAAACCCGTGTGTGGATTCAGCAGTCTGCAAACACTTTCTCTGCAGAGTCCCAAAACAGGCGTTTTCAGCCCATTACCGGCATATGGAAGAAACAGCAGTAAGCCCAGGGAAATATCTGCTTCTAAATCCAAAACGCAGCTATCTAACAGAACGGTTGTCAATGTGTGCACTCAACTTCCAGAGTTAAACCCGTGTGTGGATTCAGCAGTCTGCAAACCCTTTCTCTGCAGAGTCCCAAAACAGGCGTTTTCAGCCCATTACCGGCATATGGAAGAAACAGCAGTAAGCACAGGGAAATATCTGCTTCTAAATCCAAAACGCAGCTATCTAACAGAACGGTTGTCAATGTGTGCACTCAACTTCCAGAGTTAAACCCGTGCGTGGATTCAGCAGTCTGCAAACACTTTCTCTGCAGAGTCCCAAAACAGGCGTTTTCAGCCCATTACCGGCATATGGAAGAAACGGCAGTAAGCACAGGGAAATATCTGCTTCTAAATCCAAAACGCAGCTATCTAACAGAACGGTTGTCAATGTGTGCACTCAACTTCCAGAGATAAACCCGTGTGTGGATTCAGCAGTCTGCAAACACTTTCTCTGCAGAGTCCCAAAACAGGCGTTTTCAGCCCATTACCGGCATATGGAAGAAACAGCAGTAAGCACAGGGAAATATCTGCTTCTAAATCCAAAACGCAGCTATCTAACAGAACGGTTGTCAATGTGTGCACTCAACTTCCAGAGTTAAACCCGTGTGTGGATTCAGCAGTCTGCAAACACTTTCTCTGCAGAGTCCCAAAACAGGCGTTTTCAGCCCATTACCGGCATATGAAAGAAACGGCAGTAAGCACAGGGAAATATCTGCTTCTAAATCCAAAACGCAGCTATCTAACAGAACGGTTGTCAATGTGTGCACTCAACTTCCAGAGTTAAACCCGTTCGTGGATTCAGCAGTCTGCAAACACTTTCTCTGCAGAGTCCCAAAACAGGCGTTTTCAGCCCATTACCGGCATATGGAAGAAACGGCAGTAAGCCCAGGGAAATATCTGCTTCTAAATCCAAAACGCAGCTATCTAACAGAACGGTTGTCAATGTGTGCACTCAACTTCCAGAGTTAAACCCGTGTGTGGATTCAGCAGTCTGCAAACACTTTCTCTGCAGAGTCCCAAAACAGGCGTTTTCAGCCCATTACCGGCATATGGAAGAAACGGCAGTAAGCACAGGGAAATATCTGCTTCTAAATCCAAAACGCAGCTATCTAACAGAACGGTTGTCAATGTGTGCACTCAACTTCCAGAGTTAAACCCGTGTGTGGATTCAGCAGTCTGCAAACACTTTCTCTGCAGAGTCCCAAAACAGGCGTTTTCAGCCCATTACCGGCATATGGAAGAAACAGCAGTAAGCACAGGGAAATATCTGCTTCTAAATCCAAAACGCAGCTATCTAACAGAACGGTTGTCAATGTGTGCACTCAACTTCCAGAGTTAAACCCGTGTGTGGATTCAGCAGTCTGCAAACACTTTCTCTGCAGAGTCCCAAAACAGGCGTTTTCAGCCCATTACCGGCATATGGAAGAAACGGCAGTAAGCACAGGGAAATATCTGCTTCTAAATCCAAAACGCAGCTATCTAACAGAACGGTTGTCAATGTGTGCACTCAACTTCCAGAGTTAAACCCGTGTGTGGATTCAGCAGTCTGCAAACACTTTCTCTGCAGAGTCCCAAAACAGGCGTTTTCAGCCCATTACCGGCATATGGAAGAAACAGCAGTAAGCACAGGGAAATATCTGCTTCTAAATCCAAAACGCAGCTATCTAACAGAACGGTTGTCAATGTGTGCACTCAACTTCCAGAGATAAACCCGTGTGTGGATTCAGCAGTCTGCAAACACTTTCTCTGCAGAGTCCCAAAACAGGCGTTTTCAGCCCATTACCGGCATATGGAAGAAACAGCAGTAAGCACACGGAAATATCTGCTTCTAAATCCAAAACGCAGCTATCTAACAGAACGGTTGTCAATGTGTGCACTCAACTTCCAGAGTTAAACCCGTGTGTGGATTCAGCAGTCTGCAAACACTTTCTCTGCAGAGTCCCAAAACAGGCGTTTTCAGCCCATTACCGGCATATGGAAGAAACAGCAGTAAGCACAGGGAAATATCTGCTTCTAAATCCAAAACGCAGCTATCTAACAGAACGGTTGTCAATGTGTGCACTCAACTTCCAGAGTTAAACCCGTGTGTGGATTCAGCAGTCTGCAAACACTTTCTCTGCAGAGTCCCAAAACAGGCGTTTTCAGCCCATTACCGGCATATGGAAGAAACGGCAGTAAGCACAGGGAAATATCTGCTTCTAAATCCAAAACGCAGATATCTAACAGAACGGTTGTCAATGTGTGCACTCAACTTCCAGAGTTAAACCCGTGCGTGGATTCAGCAGTCTGCAAACTCTTTCTCTGCAGAGTCCCAAAACAGGCGTTTTCAGCCCATTACCGGCATATGGAAGAAACGGCAGTAAGCACAGGGAAATATCTGCTTCTAAATCCAAAACGCAGCTATCTAACAGAACGGTTGTCAATGTGTGCACTCAACTTCCAGAGTTAAACCCGTGTGTGGATTCAGCAGTCTGCAAACCCTTTCTCTGCAGAGTCCCAAAACAGGCGTTTTCAGTCCTTTACCGGCATATTGAAGAAACGGCAGTAAGCACAGGGAAATATCTGCTTCTAAATCCAAAACGCAGCTATCTAACAGAACGGTTGTCAATGTGTGCACTCAACTTCCAGAGTTAAACCCGTGTGTGGATTCAGCAGTCTGCAAACACTTTCTCTGCAGAGTCCCAAAACAGGCGTTTTCAGCCCATTACCGGCATATGGAAGAAACAGCAGTAAGCCCAGGGAAATATCTGCTTCTAAATCCAAAACGCAGCTATCTAACAGAACGGTTGTCAATGTGTGCACTCAACTTCCAGAGTTAAACCCGTGTGTGGATTCAGCAGTCTGCAAACACTTTCTCTGCAGAGTCCCAAAACAGGCGTTTTCAGCCCATTACCGGCATATGGAAGAAACAGCAGTAAGCCCAGGGAAATATCTGCTTCTAAATCCAAAACGCAGCTATCTAACAGAACGGTTGTCAATGTGTGCACTCAACTTCCAGAGTTAAACCCGTGCGTGGATTCAGCAGTCTGCAAACACTTTCTCTGCAGAGTCCCAAAACAGGCGTTTTCAGCCCATTACCGGCATATGGAAGAAACGGCAGTAAGCACAGGGAAATATCTGCTTCTAAATCCAAAACGCAGCTATCTAACAGAACGGTTGTCAATGTGTGCACTCAACTTCCAGAGTTAAACCAGTGTGTGGATTCAGCAGTCTGCAAACCCTTTCTCTGCAGAGTCCCAAAACAGGCGTTTTCAGCCCTTTACCGGCATATGGAAGAAACGGCAGTAAGCACAGGGAAATATCTGCTTCTAAATCCAAAACGCAGCTATCTAACAGAACGGTTGTCAATGTGTGCACTCAACTTCCAGAGTTAAACCCGTGTGTGGATTCAGCAGTCTGCAAACACTTTCTCTGCAGAGTCCCAAAACAGGCGTTTTCAGCCCATTACCGGCATATGGAAGAAACAGCAGTAAGCACAGGGAAATATCTGCTTCTAAATCCAAAACGCAGCTATCTAACAGAACGGTTGTCAATGTGTGCACTCAACTTCCAGAGTTAAACCCGTGTGTGGATTCAGCAGTCTGCAAACACTTTCTCTGCAGAGTCCCAAAACAGGCGTTTTCAGCCCATTACCGGCATATGGAAGAAACAGCAGTAAGCACAGGGAAATATCTGCTTCTAAATCCAAAACGCAGCTATCTAACAGAACGGTTGTCAATGTGTGCACTCAACTTCCAGAGTTAAACCCGTGTGTGGATTCAGCAGTCTGCAAACACTTTCTCTGCAGAGTCCCAAAACAGGCGTTTTCAGGCCATTACCGGCATATGGAAGAAACGGCAGTAAGCACAGGGAAATATCTGCTTCTAAATCCAAAACGCAGCTATCTAACAGAACGGTTGTCAATGTGTGCACTCAACTTCCAGAGTTAAACCCGTGTGTGGATTCAGCAGTCTGCAAACCCTTTCTCTGCAGAGTCCCAAAACAGGCGTTTTCAGGCCATTACCGGCATATGGAAGAAACAGCAGTAAGCCCAGGGAAATATCTGCTTCTAAATCCAAAACGCAGCTATCTAACAGAACGGTTGTCAATGTGTGCACTCAACTTCCAGAGTTAAACCCGTGTGTGGATTCAGCAGTCTGCAAACACTTTCTCTGCAGAGTCCCAAAACAGGCGTTTTCAGCCCATTACCGGCATATGGAAGAAACGGCAGTAAGCACAGGGAAATATCTGCTTCTAAATCCAAAACGCAGCTATCTAACAGAACGGTTGTCAATGTGTGCGCTCAACTTCCAGAGTTAAACCAGTGTGTGGATTCAGCAGTCTGCAAACCCTTTCTCTGCAGAGTCCCAAAACAGGCGTTTTCAGCCCTTTACCGGCATATGGAAGAAACGGCAGTAAGCACAGGGAAATATCTGCTTCTAAATCCAAAACGCAGCTATCTAACAGAACGGTTGTCAATGTGTGCACTCAACTTCCAGAGTTAAACCCGTGTGTGGATTCAGCAGTCTGCAAACACTTTCTCTGCAGAGTCCCAAAACAGGCGTTTTCAGCCCATTACCGGCATATGGAAGAAACAGCAGTAAGCACAGGGAAATATCTGCTTCTAAATCCAAAACGCAGCTATCTAACAGAACGGTTGTCAATGTGTGCACTCAACTTCCAGAGTTAAACCCGTGTGTGGATTCAGCAGTCTGCAAACACTTTCTCTGCAGAGTCCCAAAACAGGCGTTTTCAGCCCATTACCGGCATATGGAAGAAACAGCAGTAAGCACAGGGAAATATCTGCTTCTAAATCCAAAACGCAGCTATCTAACAGAACGGTTGTCAATGTGTGCACTCAACTTCCAGAGTTAAACCCGTGTGTGGATTCAGCAGTCTGCAAACACTTTCTCTGCAGAGTCCCAAAACAGGCGTTTTCAGCCCATTACCGGCATATGGAAGAAACAGCAGTAAGCACAGGGAAATATCTGCTTCTAAATCCAAAACGCAGCTATCTAACAGAACGGTTGTCAATGTGTGCACTCAACTTCCAGAGTTAAACCCGTGTGTGGATTCAGCAGTCTGCAAACACTTTCTCTGCAGAGTCCCAAAACAGGCGTTTTCAGCCCATTACCGGCATATGGAAGAAACAGCAGTAAGCACAGGGAAATATCTGCTTCTAAATCCAAAACGCAGCTATCTAACAGAACGGTTGTCAATGTGTGCACTCAACTTCCAGAGTTAAACCCGTGTGTGGATTCAGCAGTCTGCAAACACTTTCTCTGCAGAGTCCCAAAACAGGCGTTTTCAGCCCATTACCGGCATATGGAAGAAACGGCAGTAAGCACAGGGAAATATCTGCTTCTAAATCCAAAACGCAGCTATCTAACAGAACGGTTGTCAATGTGTGCACTCAACTTCCAGAGTTAAACCCGTTCGTGGATTCAGCAGTCTGCAAACACTTTCTCTGCAGAGTCCCAAAACAGGCGTTTTCAGCCCATTACCGGCATATGGAAGAAACGGCAGTAAGCCCAGGGAAATATCTGCTTCTAAATCCAAAACGCAGCTATCTAACAGAACGGTTGTCAATGTGTGCACTCAACTTCCAGAGTTAAACCCGTGTGTGGATTCAGCAGTCTGCAAACACTTTCTCTGCAGAGTCCCAAAACAGGCGTTTTCAGCCCATTACCGGCATATGGAAGAAACAGCAGTAAGCACAGGGAAATATCTGCTTCTAAATCCAAAACGCAGCTATCTAACAGAACGGTTGTCAATGTGTGCACTCAACTTCCAGAGTTAAACCCGTGTGTGGATTCAGCAGTCTGCAAACACTTTCTCTGCAGAGTCCCAAAACAGGCGTTTTCAGCCCATTACCGGCATATGGAAGAAACAGCAGTAAGCACAGGGAAATATCTGCTTCTAAATCCAAAACGCAGCTATCTAACAGAACGGTTGTCAATGTGTGCACTCAACTTCCAGAGTTAAACCCGTGTGTGGATTCAGCAGTCTGCAAACACTTTCTCTGCAGAGTCCCAAAACAGGCGTTTTCAGCCCATTACCGGCATATGGAAGAAACGGCAGTAAGCACAGGGAAATATCTGCTTCTAAATCCAAAACGCAGCTATCTAACAGAACGGTTGTCAATGTGTGCACTCAACTTCCAGAGTTAAACCCGTGTGTGGATTCAGCAGTCTGCAAACACTTTCTCTGCAGAGTCCCAAAACAGGCGTTTTCAGCCCATTACCGGCATATGGAAGAAACAGCAGTAAGCACAGGGAAATATCTGCTTCTAAATCCAAAACGCAGCTATCTAACAGAACGGTTGTCAATGTGTGCACTCAACTTCCAGAGATAAACCCGTGTGTGGATTCAGCAGTCTGCAAACACTTTCTCTGCAGAGTCCCAAAACAGGCGTTTTCAGCCCATTACCGGCATATGGAAGAAACAGCAGTAAGCACAGGGAAATATCTGCTTCTAAATCCAAAACGCAGCTATCTAACAGAACGGTTGTCAATGTGTGCACTCAACTTCCAGAGTTAAACCCGTGTGTGGATTCAGCAGTCTGCAAACACTTTCTCTGCAGAGTCCCAAAACAGGCGTTTTCAGCCCATTACCGGCATATGGAAGAAACAGCAGTAAGCACAGGGAAATATCTGCTTCTAAATCCAAAACGCAGCTATCTAACAGAACGGTTGTCAATGTGTGCACTCAACTTCCAGAGTTAAACCCGTGTGTGGATTCAGCAGTCTGCAAACACTTTCTCTGCAGAGTCCCAAAACAGGCGTTTTCAGCCCATTACCGGCATATGGAAGAAACGGCAGTAAGCACAGGGAAATATCTGCTTCTAAATCCAAAACGCAGATATCTAACAGAACGGTTGTCAATGTGTGCACTCAACTTCCAGAGTTAAACCCGTGCGTGGATTCAGCAGTCTGCAAACACTTTCTCTGCAGAGTCCCAAAACAGGCGTTTTCAGCCCATTACCGGCATATGGAAGAAACGGCAGTAAGCACAGGGAAATATCTGCTTCTAAATCCAAAACGCAGCTATCTAACAGAACGGTTGTCAATGTGTGCACTCAACTTCCAGAGTTAAACCCGTGTGTGGATTCAGCAGTCTGCAAACCGTTTCTCTGCAGAGTCCCAAAACAGGCGTTTTCAGTCCTTTACCGGCATATTGAAGAAACGGCAGTAAGCACAGGGAAATATCTGCTTCTAAATCCAAAACGCAGCTATCTAACAGAACGGTTGTCAATGTGTGCACTCAACTTCCAGAGTTAAACCCGTGTGTGGATTCAGCAGTCTGCAAACACTTTCTCTGCAGAGTCCCAAAACAGGCGTTTTCAGCCCATTACCGGCATATGGAAGAAACAGCAGTAAGCCCAGGGAAATATCTGCTTCTAAATCCAAAACGCAGCTATCTAACAGAACGGTTGTCAATGTGTGCACTCAACTTCCAGAGTTAAACCCGTGTGTGGATTCAGCAGTCTGCAAACCCTTTCTCTGCAGAGTCCCAAAACAGGCGTTTTCAGCCCATTACCGGCATATGGAAGAAACAGCAGTAAGCACAGGGAAATATCTGCTTCTAAATCCAAAACGCAGCTATCTAACAGAACGGTTGTCAATGTGTGCACTCAACTTCCAGAGTTAAACCCGTGCGTGGATTCAGCAGTCTGCAAACACTTTCTCTGCAGAGTCCCAAAACAGGCGTTTTCAGCCCATTACCGGCATATGGAAGAAACGGCAGTAAGCACAGGGAAATATCTGCTTCTAAATCCAAAACGCAGCTATCTAACAGAACGGTTGTCAATGTGTGCACTCAACTTCCAGAGATAAACCCGTGTGTGGATTCAGCAGTCTGCAAACACTTTCTCTGCAGAGTCCCAAAACAGGCGTTTTCAGCCCATTACCGGCATATGGAAGAAACAGCAGTAAGCACAGGGAAATATCTGCTTCTAAATCCAAAACGCAGCTATCTAACAGAACGGTTGTCAATGTGTGCACTCAACTTCCAGAGTTAAACCCGTGTGTGGATTCAGCAGTCTGCAAACACTTTCTCTGCAGAGTCCCAAAACAGGCGTTTTCAGCCCATTACCGGCATATGGAAGAAACAGCAGTAAGCACAGGGAAATATCTGCTTCTAAATCCAAAACGCAGCTATCTAACAGAACGGTTGTCAATGTGTGCACTCAACTTCCAGAGTTAAACCCGTGTGTGGATTCAGCAGTCTGCAAACACTTTCTCTGCAGAGTCCCAAAACAGGCGTTTTCAGCCCATTACCGGCATATGAAAGAAACGGCAGTAAGCACAGGGAAATATCTGCTTCTAAATCCAAAACGCAGCTATCTAACAGAACGGTTGTCAATGTGTGCACTCAACTTCCAGAGTTAAACCCGTTCGTGGATTCAGCAGTCTGCAAACACTTTCTCTGCAGAGTCCCAAAACAGGCGTTTTCAGCCCATTACCGGCATATGGAAGAAACGGCAGTAAGCCCAGGGAAATATCTGCTTCTAAATCCAAAACGCAGCTATCTAACAGAACGGTTGTCAATGTGTGCACTCAACTTCCAGAGTTAAACCCGTGTGTGGATTCAGCAGTCTGCAAACACTTTCTCTGCAGAGTCCCAAAACAGGCGTTTTCAGCCCATTACCGGCATATGGAAGAAACGGCAGTAAGCACAGGGAAATATCTGCTTCTAAATCCAAAACGCAGCTATCTAACAGAACGGTTGTCAATGTGTGCACTCAACTTCCAGAGTTAAACCCGTGTGTGGATTCAGCAGTCTGCAAACACTTTCTCTGCAGAGTCCCAAAACAGGCGTTTTCAGCCCATTACCGGCATATGGAAGAAACAGCAGTAAGCACAGGGAAATATCTGCTTCTAAATCCAAAACGCAGCTATCTAACAGAACGGTTGTCAATGTGTGCACTCAACTTCCAGAGTTAAACCCGTGTGTGGATTCAGCAGTCTGCAAACACTTTCTCTGCAGAGTCCCAAAACAGGCGTTTTCAGCCCATTACCGGCATATGGAAGAAACGGCAGTAAGCACAGGGAAATATCTGCTTCTAAATCCAAAACGCAGCTATCTAACAGAACGGTTGTCAATGTGTGCACTCAACTTCCAGAGTTAAACCCGTGTGTGGATTCAGCAGTCTGCAAACACTTTCTCTGCAGAGTCCCAAAACAGGCGTTTTCAGCCCATTACCGGCATATGGAAGAAACAGCAGTAAGCACAGGGAAATATCTGCTTCTAAATCCAAAACGCAGCTATCTAACAGAACGGTTGTCAATGTGTGCACTCAACTTCCAGAGATAAACCCGTGTGTGGATTCAGCAGTCTGCAAACACTTTCTCTGCAGAGTCCCAAAACAGGCGTTTTCAGCCCATTACCGGCATATGGAAGAAACAGCAGTAAGCACACGGAAATATCTGCTTCTAAATCCAAAACGCAGCTATCTAACAGAACGGTTGTCAATGTGTGCACTCAACTTCCAGAGTTAAACCCGTGTGTGGATTCAGCAGTCTGCAAACACTTTCTCTGCAGAGTCCCAAAACAGGCGTTTTCAGCCCATTACCGGCATATGGAAGAAACAGCAGTAAGCACAGGGAAATATCTGCTTCTAAATCCAAAACGCAGCTATCTAACAGAACGGTTGTCAATGTGTGCACTCAACTTCCAGAGTTAAACCCGTGTGTGGATTCAGCAGTCTGCAAACACTTTCTCTGCAGAGTCCCAAAACAGGCGTTTTCAGCCCATTACCGGCATATGGAAGAAACGGCAGTAAGCACAGGGAAATATCTGCTTCTAAATCCAAAACGCAGATATCTAACAGAACGGTTGTCAATGTGTGCACTCAACTTCCAGAGTTAAACCCGTGCGTGGATTCAGCAGTCTGCAAACTCTTTCTCTGCAGAGTCCCAAAACAGGCGTTTTCAGCCCATTACCGGCATATGGAAGAAACGGCAGTAAGCACAGGGAAATATCTGCTTCTAAATCCAAAACGCAGCTATCTAACAGAACGGTTGTCAATGTGTGCACTCAACTTCCAGAGTTAAACCCGTGTGTGGATTCAGCAGTCTGCAAACCCTTTCTCTGCAGAGTCCCAAAACAGGCGTTTTCAGTCCTTTACCGGCATATTGAAGAAACGGCAGTAAGCACAGGGAAATATCTGCTTCTAAATCCAAAACGCAGCTATCTAACAGAACGGTTGTCAATGTGTGCACTCAACTTCCAGAGTTAAACCCGTGTGTGGATTCAGCAGTCTGCAAACACTTTCTCTGCAGAGTCCCAAAACAGGCGTTTTCAGCCCATTACCGGCATATGGAAGAAACAGCAGTAAGCCCAGGGAAATATCTGCTTCTAAATCCAAAACGCAGCTATCTAACAGAACGGTTGTCAATGTGTGCACTCAACTTCCAGAGTTAAACCCGTGTGTGGATTCAGCAGTCTGCAAACACTTTCTCTGCAGAGTCCCAAAACAGGCGTTTTCAGCCTATTACCGGCATATGGAAGAAACAGCAGTAAGCCCAGGGAAATATCTGCTTCTAAATCCAAAACGCAGCTATCTAACAGAACGGTTGTCAATGTGTGCACTCAACTTCCAGAGTTAAACCCGTGCGTGGATTCAGCAGTCTGCAAACACTTTCTCTGCAGAGTCCCAAAACAGGCGTTTTCAGCCCATTACCGGCATATGGAAGAAACGGCAGTAAGCACAGGGAAATATCTGCTTCTAAATCCAAAACGCAGCTATCTAACAGAACGGTTGTCAATGTGTGCACTCAACTTCCAGAGTTAAACCAGTGTGTGGATTCAGCAGTCTGCAAACCCTTTCTCTGCAGAGTCCCAAAACAGGCGTTTTCAGCCCTTTACCGGCATATGGAAGAAACGGCAGTAAGCACAGGGAAATATCTGCTTCTAAATCCAAAACGCAGCTATCTAACAGAACGGTTGTCAATGTGTGCACTCAACTTCCAGAGTTAAACCCGTGTGTGGATTCAGCAGTCTGCAAACACTTTCTCTGCAGAGTCCCAAAACAGTCGTTTTCAGCCCATTACCGGCATATGGAAGAAACAGCAGTAAGCACAGGGAAATATCTGCTTCTAAATCCAAAACGCAGCTATCTAACAGAACGGTTGTCAATGTGTGCACTCAACTTCCAGAGTTAAACCCGTGTGTGGATTCAGCAGTCTGCAAACACTTTCTCTGCAGAGTCCCAAAACAGGCGTTTTCAGCCCATTACCGGCATATGGAAGAAACAGCAGTAAGCACAGGGAAATATCTGCTTCTAAATCCAAAACGCAGCTATCTAACAGAACGGTTGTCAATGTGTGCACTCAACTTCCAGAGTTAAACCCGTGTGTGGATTCAGCAGTCTGCAAACACTTTCTCTGCAGAGTCCCAAAACAGGCGTTTTCAGGCCATTACCGGCATATGGAAGAAACGGCAGTAAGCACAGGGAAATATCTGCTTCTAAATCCAAAACGCAGCTATCTAACAGAACGGTTGTCAATGTGTGCACTCAACTTCCAGAGTTAAACCCGTGTGTGGATTCAGCAGTCTGCAAACCCTTTCTCTGCAGAGTCCCAAAACAGGCGTTTTCAGGCCATTACCGGCATATGGAAGAAACAGCAGTAAGCCCAGGGAAATATCTGCTTCTAAATCCAAAACGCAGCTATCTAACAGAACGGTTGTCAATGTGTGCACTCAACTTCCAGAGTTAAACCCGTGTGTGGATTCAGCAGTCTGCAAACACTTTCTCTGCAGAGTCCCAAAACAGGCGTTTTCAGCCCATTACCGGCATATGGAAGAAACGGCAGTAAGCACAGGGAAATATCTGCTTCTAAATCCAAAACGCAGCTATCTAACAGAACGGTTGTCAATGTGTGCGCTCAACTTCCAGAGTTAAACCAGTGTGTGGATTCAGCAGTCTGCAAACCCTTTCTCTGCAGAGTCCCAAAACAGGCGTTTTCAGCCCTTTACCGGCATATGGAAGAAACGGCAGTAAGCACAGGGAAATATCTGCTTCTAAATCCAAAACGCAGCTATCTAACAGAACGGTTGTCAATGTGTGCACTCAACTTCCAGAGTTAAACCCGTGTGTGGATTCAGCAGTCTGCAAACACTTTCTCTGCAGAGTCCCAAAACAGGCGTTTTCAGCCCATTACCGGCATATGGAAGAAACAGCAGTAAGCACAGGGAAATATCTGCTTCTAAATCCAAAACGCAGCTATCTAACAGAACGGTTGTCAATGTGTGCACTCAACTTCCAGAGTTAAACCCGTGTGTGGATTCAGCAGTCTGCAAACACTTTCTCTGCAGAGTCCCAAAACAGGCGTTTTCAGCCCATTACCGGCATATGGAAGAAACAGCAGTAAGCACAGGGAAATATCTGCTTCTAAATCCAAAACGCAGCTATCTAACAGAACGGTTGTCAATGTGTGCACTCAACTTCCAGAGTTAAACCCGTGTGTGGATTCAGCAGTCTGCAAACACTTTCTCTGCAGAGTCCCAAAACAGGCGTTTTCAGCCCATTACCGGCATATGGAAGAAACAGCAGTAAGCACAGGGAAATATCTGCTTCTAAATCCAAAACGCAGCTATCTAACAGAACGGTTGTCAATGTGTGCACTCAACTTCCAGAGTTAAACCCGTGTGTGGATTCAGCAGTCTGCAAACACTTTCTCTGCAGAGTCCCAAACCAGGCGTTTTCAGCCCATTACCGGCATATGGAAGAAACAGCAGTAAGCACAGGGAAATATCTGCTTCTAAATCCAAAACGCAGCTATCTAACAGAACGGTTGTCAATGTGTGCACTCAACTTCCAGAGTTAAACCCGTGTGTGGATTCAGCAGTCTGCAAACACTTTCTCTGCAGAGTCCCAAAACAGGCGTTTTCAGCCCATTACCGGCATATGGAAGAAACAGCAGTAAGCACAGGGAAATATCTGCTTCTAAATCCAAAACGCAGCTATCTAACAGAACGGTTGTCAATGTGTGCACTCAACTTCCAGAGTTAAACCCGTTCGTGGATTCAGCAGTCTGCAAACACTTTCTCTGCAGAGTCCCAAAACAGGCGTTTTCAGCCCATTACCGGCATATGGAAGAAACGGCAGTAAGCCCAGGGAAATATCTGCTTCTAAATCCAAAACGCAGCTATCTAACAGAACGGTTGTCAATGTGTGCACTCAACTTCCAGAGTTAAACCCGTGTGTGGATTCAGCAGTCTGCAAACACTTTCTCTGCAGAGTCCCAAAACAGGCGTTTTCAGCCCATTACCGGCATATGGAAGAAACAGCAGTAAGCACAGGGAAATATCTGCTTCTAAATCCAAAACGCAGCTATCTAACAGAACGGTTGTCAATGTGTGCACTCAACTTCCAGAGTTAAACCCGTGTGTGGATTCAGCAGTCTGCAAACACTTTCTCTGCAGAGTCCCAAAACAGGCGTTTTCAGCCCATTACCGGCATATGGAAGAAATAGCAGTAAGCACAGGGAAATATCTGCTTCTAAATCCAAAACGCAGCTATCTAACAGAACGGTTGTCAATGTGTGCACTCAACTTCCAGAGTTAAACCCGTGTGTGGATTCAGCAGTCTGCAAACACTTTCTCTGCAGAGTCCCAAAACAGGCGTTTTCAGCCCATTACCGGCATATGGAAGAAACGGCAGTAAGCACAGGGAAATATCTGCTTCTAAATCCAAAACGCAGCTATCTAACAGAACGGTTGTCAATGTGTGCACTCAACTTCCAGAGTTAAACCCGTGTGTGGATTCAGCAGTCTGCAAACACTTTCTCTGCAGAGTCCCAAAACAGGCGTTTTCAGCCAATTACCGGCATATGGAAGAAACAGCAGTAAGCACAGGGAAATATCTGCTTCTAAATCCAAAACGCAGCTATCTAACAGAACGGTTGTCAATGTGTGCACTCAACTTCCAGAGATAAACCCGTGTGTGGATTCAGCAGTCTGCAAACACTTTCTCTGCAGAGTCCCAAACAGGCGTTTTCAGCCCATTACCGGCATATGGAAGAAACAGCAGTAAGCCCAGGGAAATATCTGCTTCTAAATCCAAAACGCAGCTATCTAACAGAACGGTTGTCAATGTGTGCACTCAACTTCCAGAGTTAAACCCGTGCGTGGATTCAGCAGTCTGCAAACACTTTCTCTGCAGAGTCCCAAAACAGGCGTTTTCAGCCCATTACCGGCATATGGAAGAAACGGCAGTAAGCACAGGGAAATATCTGCTTCTAAATCCAAAACGCAGCTATCTAACAGAACGGTTGTCAATGTGTGCACTCAACTTCCAGAGATAAACCCGTGTGTGGATTCAGCAGTCTGCAAACACTTTCTCTGCAGAGTCCCAAAACAGGCGTTTTCAGCCCATTACCGGCATATGGAAGAAACAGCAGTAAGCACAGGGAAATATCTGCTTCTAAATCCAAAACGCAGCTATCTAACAGAACGGTTGTCAATGTGTGCACTCAACTTCCAGAGTTAAACCCGTGTGTGGATTCAGCAGTCTGCAAACACTTTCTCTGCAGAGTCCCAAAACAGGCGTTTTCAGCCCATTACCGGCATATGGAAGAAACAGCAGTAAGCACAGGGAAATATCTGCTTCTAAATCCAAAACGCAGCTATCTAACAGAACGGTTGTCAATGTGTGCGCTCAACTTCCAGAGTTAAACCAGTGTGTGGATTCAGCAGTCTGCAAACCCTTTCTCTGCAGAGTCCCAAAACAGGCGTTTTCAGCCCTTTACCGGCATATGGAAGAAACGGCAGTAAGCACAGGGAAATATCTGCTTCTAAATCCAAAACGCAGCTATCTAACAGAACGGTTGTCAATGTGTGCACTCAACTTCCAGAGTTAAACCCGTGTGTGGATTCAGCAGTCTGCAAACACTTTCTCTGCAGAGTCCCAAAACAGGCGTTTTCAGCCCATTACCGGCATATGGAAGAAACAGCAGTAAGCACAGGGAAATATCTGCTTCTAAATCCAAAACGCAGCTATCTAACAGAACGGTTGTCAATGTGTGCACTCAACTTCCAGAGTTAAACCCGTGTGTGGATTCAGCAGTCTGCAAACACTTTCTCTGCAGAGTCCCAAAACAGGCGTTTTCAGCCCATTACCGGCATATGGAAGAAACAGCAGTAAGCACAGGGAAATATCTGCTTCTAAATCCAAAACGCAGCTATCTAACAGAACGGTTGTCAATGTGTGCACTCAACTTCCAGAGTTAAACCCGTGTGTGGATTCAGCAGTCTGCAAACACTTTCTCTGCAGAGTCCCAAACCAGGCGTTTTCAGCCCATTACCGGCATATGGAAGAAACAGCAGTAAGCACAGGGAAATATCTGCTTCTAAATCCAAAACGCAGCTATCTAACAGAACGGTTGTCAATGTGTGCACTCAACTTCCAGAGTTAAACCCGTGTGTGGATTCAGCAGTCTGCAAACACTTTCTCTGCAGAGTCCCAAAACAGGCGTTTTCAGCCCATTACCGGCATATGGAAGAAACAGCAGTAAGCACAGGGAAATATCTGCTTCTAAATCCAAAACGCAGCTATCTAACAGAACGGTTGTCAATGTGTGCACTCAACTTCCAGAGTTAAACCCGTTCGTGGATTCAGCAGTCTGCAAACACTTTCTCTGCAGAGTCCCAAAACAGGCGTTTTCAGCCCATTACCGGCATATGGAAGAAACGGCAGTAAGCCCAGGGAAATATCTGCTTCTAAATCCAAAACGCAGCTATCTAACAGAACGGTTGTCAATGTGTGCACTCAACTTCCAGAGTTAAACCCGTGTGTGGATTCAGCAGTCTGCAAACACTTTCTCTGCAGAGTCCCAAAACAGGCGTTTTCAGCCCATTACCGGCATATGGAAGAAACAGCAGTAAGCACAGGGAAATATCTGCTTCTAAATCCAAAACGCAGCTATCTAACAGAACGGTTGTCAATGTGTGCACTCAACTTCCAGAGTTAAACCCGTGTGTGGATTCAGCAGTCTGCAAACACTTTCTCTGCAGAGTCCCAAAACAGGCGTTTTCAGCCCATTACCGGCATATGGAAGAAATAGCAGTAAGCACAGGGAAATATCTGCTTCTAAATCCAAAACGCAGCTATCTAACAGAACGGTTGTCAATGTGTGCACTCAACTTCCAGAGTTAAACCCGTGTGTGGATTCAGCAGTCTGCAAACACTTTCTCTGCAGAGTCCCAAAACAGGCGTTTTCAGCCCATTACCGGCATATGGAAGAAACGGCAGTAAGCACAGGGAAATATCTGCTTCTAAATCCAAAACGCAGCTATCTAACAGAACGTTTGTCAATGTGTGCACTCAACTTCCAGAGTTAAACCCGTGTGTGGATTCAGCAGTCTGCAAACACTTTCTCTGCAGAGTCCCAAAACAGGCGTTTTCAGCCCATTACCGGCATATGGAAGAAACAGCAGTAAGCACAGGGAAATATCTGCTTCTAAATCCAAAACGCAGCTATCTAACAGAACGGTTGTCAATGTGTGCACTCAACTTCCAGAGATAAACCCGTGTGTGGATTCAGCAGTCTGCAAACACTTTCTCTGCAGAGTCCCAAACAGGCGTTTTCAGCCCATTACCGGCATATGGAAGAAACAGCAGTAAGCCCAGGGAAATATCTGCTTCTAAATCCAAAACGCAGCTATCTAACAGAACGGTTGTCAATGTGTGCACTCAACTTCCAGAGTTAAACCCGTGCGTGGATTCAGCAGTCTGCAAACACTTTCTCTGCAGAGTCCCAAAACAGGCGTTTTCAGCCCATTACCGGCATATGGAAGAAACGGCAGTAAGCACAGGGAAATATCTGCTTCTAAATCCAAAACGCAGCTATCTAACAGAACGGTTGTCAATGTGTGCACTCAACTTCCAGAGATAAACCCGTGTGTGGATTCAGCAGTCTGCAAACACTTTCTCTGCAGAGTCCCAAAACAGGCGTTTTCAGCCCATTACCGGCATATGGAAGAAACAGCAGTAAGCACAGGGAAATATCTGCTTCTAAATCCAAAACGCAGCTATCTAACAGAACGGTTGTCAATGTGTGCACTCAACTTCCAGAGTTAAACCCGTGTGTGGATTCAGCAGTCTGCAAACACTTTCTCTGCAGAGTCCCAAAACAGGCGTTTTCAGCCCATTACCGGCATATGGAAGAAACAGCAGTAAGCACAGGGAAATATCTGCTTCTAAATCCAAAACGCAGCTATCTAACAGAACGGTTGTCAATGTGTGCACTCAACTTCCAGAGTTAAACCCGTGTGTGGATTCAGCAGTCTGCAAACACTTTCTCTGCAGAGTCCCAAAACAGGCGTTTTCAGCCCATTACCGGCATATGGAAGAAACGGCAGTAAGCACAGGGAAATATCTGCTTCTAAATCCAAAACGCAGCTATCTAACAGAACGGTTGTCAATGTGTGCACTCAACTTCCAGAGTTAAACCCGTTCGTGGATTCAGCAGTCTGCAAACACTTTCTCTGCAGAGTCCCAAAACAGGCGTTTTCAGCCCATTACCGGCATATGGAAGAAACGGCAGTAAGCCCAGGGAAATATCTGCTTCTAAATCCAAAACGCAGCTATCTAACAGAACGGTTGTCAATGTGTGCACTCAACTTCCAGAGTTAAACCCGTGTGTGGATTCAGCAGTCTGCAAACACTTTCTCTGCAGAGTCCCAAAACAGGCGTTTTCAGCCCATTACCGGCATATGGAAGAAACAGCAGTAAGCACAGGGAAATATCTGCTTCTAAATCCAAAACGCAGCTATCTAACAGAACGGTTGTCATTGTGTGCACTCAACTTCCAGAGTTAAACCCGTGTGTGGATTCAGCAGTCTGCAAACACTTTCTCTGCAGAGTCCCAAAACAGGCGTTTTCAGCCCATTACCGGCATATGGAAGAAACAGCAGTAAGCACAGGGAAATATCTGCTTCTAAATCCAAAACGCAGCTATCTAACAGAACGGTTGTCAATGTGTGCACTCAACTTCCAGAGTTAAACCCGTGTGTGGATTCAGCAGTCTGCAAACACTTTCTCTGCAGAGTCCCAAAACAGGCGTTTTCAGCCCATTACCGGCATATGGAAGAAACGGCAGTAAGCACAGGGAAATATCTGCTTCTAAATCCAAAACGCAGCTATCTAACAGAACGGTTGTCAATGTGTGCACTCAACTTCCAGAGTTAAACCCGTGTGTGGATTCAGCAGTCTGCAAACACTTTCTCTGCAGAGTCCCAAAACAGGCGTTTTCAGCCCATTACCGGCATATGGAAGAAACAGCAGTAAGCACAGGGAAATATCTGCTTCTAAATCCAAAACGCAGCTATCTAACAGAACGGTTGTCAATGTGAGCACTCAACTTCCAGAGATAAACCCGTGTGTGGATTCAGCAGTCTGCAAACACTTTCTCTGCAGAGTCCCAAAACAGGCGTTTTCAGCCCATTACCGGCATATGGAAGAAACAGCAGTAAGCACAGGGAAATATCTGCTTCTAAATCCAAAACGCAGCTATCTAACAGAACGGTTGTCAATGTGTGCACTCAACTTCCAGAGTTAAACCCGTGTGTGGATTCAGCAGTCTGCAAACACTTTCTCTGCAGAGTCCCAAAACAGGCGTTTTCAGCCCATTACCGGCATATGGAAGAAACAGCAGTAAGCACAGGGAAATATCTGCTTCTAAATCCAAAACGCAGCTATCTAACAGAACGGTTGTCAATGTGTGCACTCAACTTCCAGAGTTAAACCCGTGTGTGGATTCAGCAGTCTGCAAACACTTTCTCTGCAGAGTCCCAAAACAGGCGTTTTCAGCCCATTACCGGCATATGGAAGAAACGGCAGTAAGCACAGGGAAATATCTGCTTCTAAATCCAAAACGCAGATATCTAACAGAACGGTTGTCAATGTGTGCACTCAACTTCCAGAGTTAAACCCGTGCGTGGATTCAGCAGTCTGCAAACACTTTCTCTGCAGAGTCCCAAAACAGGCGTTTTCAGCCCATTACCGGCATATGGAAGAAACGGCAGTAAGCACAGGGAAATATCTGCTTCTAAATCCAAAACGCAGCTATCTAACAGAACGGTTGTCAATGTGTGCACTCAACTTCCAGAGTTAAACCCGTGTGTGGATTCAGCAGTCTGCAAACCCTTTCTCTGCAGAGTCCCAAAACAGGCGTTTTCAGTCCTTTACCGGCATATTGAAGAAACGGCAGTAAGCACAGGGAAATATCTGCTTCTAAATCCAAAACGCAGCTATCTAACAGAACGGTTGTCAATGTGTGCACTCAACTTCCAGAGTTAAACCCGTGTGTGGATTCAGCAGTCTGCAAACACTTTCTCTGCAGAGTCCCAAAACAGGCGTTTTCAGCCCATTACCGGCATATGGAAGAAACAGCGGTAAGCCCAGGGAAATATCTGCTTCTAAATCCAAAACGCAGCTATCTAACAGAACGGTTGTCAATGTGTGCACTCAACTTCCAGAGTTAAACCCGTGTGTGGATTCAGCAGTCTGCAAACCCTTTCTCTGCAGAGTCCCAAAACAGGCGTTTTCAGCCCATTACCGGCATATGGAAGAAACAGCAGTAAGCACAGGGAAATATCTGCTTCTAAATCCAAAACGCAGCTATCTAACAGAACGGTTGTCAATGTGTGCACTCAACTTCCAGAGTTAAACCCGTGCGTGGATTCAGCAGTCTGCAAACACTTTCTCTGCAGAGTCCCAAAACAGGCGTTTTCAGCCCATTACCGGCATATGGAAGAAACGGCAGTAAGCACAGGGAAATATCTGCTTCTAAATCCAAAACGCAGCTATCTAACAGAACGGTTGTCAATGTGTGCACTCAACTTCCAGAGATAAACCCGTGTGTGGATTCAGCAGTCTGCAAACACTTTCTCTGCAGAGTCCCAAAACAGGCGTTTTCAGCCCATTACCGGCATATGGAAGAAACAGCAGTAAGCACAGGGAAATATCTGCTTCTAAATCCAAAACGCAGCTATCTAACAGAACGGTTGTCAATGTGTGCACTCAACTTCCAGAGTTAAACCCGTGTGTGGATTCAGCAGTCTGCAAACACTTTCTCTGCAGAGTCCCAAAACAGGCGTTTTCAGCCCATTACCGGCATATGGAAGAAACAGCAGTAAGCACAGGGAAATATCTGCTTCTAAATCCAAAACGCAGCTATCTAACAGAACGGTTGTCAATGTGTGCACTCAACTTCCAGAGTTAAACCCGTGTGTGGATTCAGCAGTCTGCAAACACTTTCTCTGCAGAGTCCCAAAACAGGCGTTTTCAGCCCATTACCGGCATATGGAAGAAACGGCAGTAAGCACAGGGAAATATCTGCTTCTAAATCCAAAACGCAGCTATCTAACAGAACGGTTGTCAATGTGTGCACTCAAGTTCCAGAGTTAAACCCGTTCGTGGATTCAGCAGTCTGCAAACCCTTTCTCTGCAGAGTCCCAAAACAGGCGTTTTCAGCCCATTACCGGCATATGGAAGAAACGGCAGTAAGCCCAGGGAAATATCTGCTTCTAAATCCAAAACGCAGCTATCTAACAGAACGGTTGTCAATGTGTGCACTCAACTTCCAGAGTTAAACCCGTGTGTGGATTCAGCAGTCTGCAAACACTTTCTCTGCAGAGTCCCAAAACAGGCGTTTTCAGCCCATTACCGGCATATGGAAGAAACAGCAGTAAGCACAGGGAAATATCTGCTTCTAAATCCAAAACGCAGCTATCTAACAGAACGGTTGTCAATGTGTGCACTCAACTTCCAGAGTTAAACCCGTGTGTGGATTCAGCAGTCTGCAAACACTTTCTCTGCAGAGTCCCAAAACAGGCGTTTTCAGCCCATTACCGGCATATGGAAGAAACAGCAGTAAGCACAGGGAAATATCTGCTTCTAAATCCAAAACGCAGCTATCTAACAGAACGGTTGTCAATGTGTGCACTCAACTTCCAGAGTTAAACCCGTGTGTGGATTCAGCAGTCTGCAAACACTTTCTCTGCAGAGTCCCAAAACAGGCGTTTTCAGCCCATTACCGGCATATGGAAGAAACGGCAGTAAGCACAGGGAAATATCTGCTTCTAAATCCAAAACGCAGCTATCTAACAGAACGGTTGTCAATGTGTGCACTCAACTTCCAGAGTTAAACCCGTGTGTGGATTCAGCAGTCTGCAAACACTTTCTCTGCAGAGTCCCAAAACAGGCGTTTTCAGCCCATTACCGGCATATGGAAGAAACAGCAGTAAGCACAGGGAAATATCTGCTTCTAAATCCAAAACGCAGCTATCTAACAGAACGGTTGTCAATGTGTGCACTCAACTTCCAGAGATAAACCCGTGTGTGGATTCAGCAGTCTGCAAACACTTTCTCTGCAGAGTCCCAAAACAGGCGTTTTCAGCCCATTACCGGCATATGGTAGAAACAGCAGTAAGCACACGGAAATATCTGCTTCTAAATCCAAAACGCAGCTATCTAACAGAACGGTTGTCAATGTGTGCACTCAACTTCCAGAGTTAAACCCGTGTGTGGATTCAGCAGTCTGCAAACACTTTCTCTGCAGAGTCCCAAAACAGGCGTTTTCAGCCCATTACCGGCATATGGAAGAAACAGCAGTAAGCACAGGGAAATATCTGCTTCTAAATCCAAAACGCAGCTATCTAACAGAACGGTTGTCAATGTGTGCACTCAACTTCCAGAGTTAAACCCGTGTGTGGATTCAGCAGTCTGCAAACACTTTCTCTGCAGAGTCCCAAAACAGGCGTTTTCAGCCCATTACCGGCATATGGAAGAAACGGCAGTAAGCACAGGGAAATATCTGCTTCTAAATCCAAAACGCAGATATCTAACAGAACGGTTGTCAATGTGTGCACTCAACTTCCAGAGTTAAACCCGTGCGTGGATTCAGCAGTCTGCAAACTCTTTCTCTGCAGAGTCCCAAAACAGGCGTTTTCAGCCCATTACCGGCATATGGAAGAAACGGCAGTAAGCACAGGGAAATATCTGCTTCTAAATCCAAAACGCAGCTATCTAACAGAACGGTTGTCAATGTGTGCACTCAACTTCCAGAGTTAAACCCGTGTGTGGATTCAGCAGTCTGCAAACCCTTTCTCTGCAGAGTCCCAAAACAGGCGTTTTCAGTCCTTTACCGGCATATTGAAGAAACGGCAGTAAGCACAGGGAAATATCTGCTTCTAAATCCAAAACGCAGCTATCTAACAGAACGGTTGTCAATGTGTGCACTCAACTTCCAGAGTTAAACCCGTGTGTGGATTCAGCAGTCTGCAAACACTTTCTCTGCAGAGTCCCAAAACAGGCGTTTTCAGCCCATTACCGGCATATGGAAGAAACAGCAGTAAGCCCAGGGAAATATCTGCTTCTAAATCCAAAACGCAGCTATCTAACAGAACGGTTGTCAATGTGTGCACTCAACTTCCAGAGTTAAACCCGTGCGTGGATTCAGCAGTCTGCAAACACTTTCTCTGCAGAGTCCCAAAACAGGCGTTTTCAGCCCATTACCGGCATATGGAAGAAACGGCAGTAAGCACAGGGAAATATCTGCTTCTAAATCCAAAACGCAGCTATCTAACAGAACGGTTGTCAATGTGTGCACTCAACTTCCAGAGTTAAACCAGTGTGTGGATTCAGCAGTCTGCAAACCCTTTCTCTGCAGAGTCCCAAAACAGGCGTTTTCAGCCCTTTACCGGCATATGGAAGAAACGGCAGTAAGCACAGGGAAATATCTGCTTCTAAATCCAAAACGCAGCTATCTAACAGAACGGTTGTCAATGTGTGCACTCAACTTCCAGAGTTAAACCCGTGTGTGGATTCAGCAGTCTGCAAACACTTTCTCTGCAGAGTCCCAAAACAGGCGTTTTCAGCCCATTACCGGCATATGGAAGAAACAGCAGTAAGCACAGGGAAATATCTGCTTCTAAATCCAAAACGCAGCTATCTAACAGAACGGTTGTCAATGTGTGCACTCAACTTCCAGAGTTAAACCCGTGTGTGGATTCAGCAGTCTGCAAACACTTTCTCTGCAGAGTCCCAAAACAGGCGTTTTCAGCCCATTACCGGCATATGGAAGAAACAGCAGTAAGCACAGGGAAATATCTGCTTCTAAATCCAAAACGCAGCTATCTAACAGAACGGTTGTCAATGTGTGCACTCAACTTCCAGAGTTAAACCCGTGTGTGGATTCAGCAGTCTGCAAACACTTTCTCTGCAGAGTCCCAAAACAGGCGTTTTCAGGCCATTACCGGCATATGGAAGAAACGGCAGTAAGCACAGGGAAATATCTGCTTCTAAATCCAAAACGCAGCTATCTAACAGAACGGTTGTCAATGTGTGCACTCAACTTCCAGAGTTAAACCCGTGTGTGGATTCAGCAGTCTGCAAACCCTTTCTCTGCAGAGTCCCAAAACAGGCGTTTTCAGGCCATTACCGGCATATGGAAGAAACAGCAGTAAGCCCAGGGAAATATCTGCTTCTAAATCCAAAACGCAGCTATCTAACAGAACGGTTGTCAATGTGTGCACTCAACTTCCAGAGTTAAACCCGTGTGTGGATTCAGCAGTCTGCAAACACTTTCTCTGCAGAGTCCCAAAACAGGCGTTTTCAGCCCATTACCGGCATATGGAAGAAACGGCAGTAAGCACAGGGAAATATCTGCTTCTAAATCCAAAACGCAGCTATCTAACAGAACGGTTGTCAATGTGTGCACTCAACTTCCAGAGTTAAACCCGTGTGTGGATTCAGCAGTCTGCAAACACTTTCTCAGCAGAGTCCCAAAACAGGCGTTTTCAGCCCATTACCGGCATATGGAAGAAACAGCAGTAAGCAAAGGGAAATATCTGCTTCTAAATCCAAAACGCAGCTATCTAACAGAACGGTTGTCAATGTGTGCACTCAACTTCCAGAGATAAACCCGTGTGTGGATTCAGCAGTCTGCAAACACTTTCTCTGCAGAGTCCCAAAACAGGCGTTTTCAGCCCATTACCGGCATATGGAAGAAACAGCAGTAAGCACAGGGAAATATCTGCTTCTAAATCCAAAACGCAGCTATCTAACAGAACGGTTGTCAATGTGTGCACTCAACTTCCAGAGTTAAACCCGTGTGTGGATTCAGCAGTCTGCAAACACTTTCTCTGCAGAGTCCCAAAACAGGCGTTTTCAGCCCATTACCGGCATATGGAAGAAACAGCAGTAAGCCCAGGGAAATATCTGCTTCTAAATCCAAAACGCAGCTATCTAACAGAACGGTTGTCAATGTGTGCACTCAACTTCCAGAGTTAAAGCCGTGCGTGGATTCAGCAGTCTGCAAACACTTTCTCTGCAGAGTCCCAAAACAGGCGTTTTCAGCCCATTACCGGCATATGGAAGAAACGGCAGTAAGCACAGGGAAATATCTGCTTCTAAATCCAAAACGCAGCTATCTAACAGAACGGTTGTCAATGTGTGCGCTCAACTTCCAGAGTTAAACCAGTGTGTGGATTCAGCAGTCTGCAAACACTTTCTCTGCAGAGTCCCAAAACAGGCGTTTTCAGCCCTTTACCGGCATATGGAAGAAACGGCAGTAAGCACAGGGAAATATCTGCTTCTAAATCCAAAACGCAGCTATCTAACAGAACGGTTGTCAATGTGTGCACTCAACTTCCAGAGTTAAACCCGTGTGTGGATTCAGCAGTCTGCAAACACTTTCTCTGCAGAGTCCCAAAACAGGCGTTTTCAGCCCATTACCGGCATATGGAAGAAACAGCAGTAAGCACAGGGAAATATCTGCTTCTAAATCCAAAACGCAGCTATCTAACAGAACGGTTGTCAATGTGTGCACTCAACTTCCAGAGTTAAACCCGTGTGTGGATTCAGCAGTCTGCAAACACTTTCTCTGCAGAGTCCCAAAACAGGCGTTTTCAGCCCATTACCGGCATATGGAAGAAACAGCAGTAAGCACAGGGAAATATCTGCTTCTAAATCCAAAACGCAGCTATCTAACAGAACGGTTGTCAATGTGTGCACTCAACTTCCAGAGTTAAACCCGTGTGTGGATTCAGCAGTCTGCAAACACTTTCTCTGCAGAGTCCCAAAACAGGCGTTTTCAGCCCATTACCGGCATATGGAAGAAACAGCAGTAAGCACAGGGAAATATCTGCTTCTAAATCCAAAACGCAGCTATCTAACAGAACGGTTGTCAATGTGTGCACTCAACTTCCAGAGTTAAACCCGTGTGTGGATTCAGCAGTCTGCAAACACTTTCTCTGCAGAGTCCCAAAACAGGCGTTTTCAGCCCATTACCGGCATATGGAAGAAACAGGAGTAAGCACAGGGAAATATCTGCTTCTAAATCCAAAACGCAGCTATCTAACAGAACGGTTGTCAATGTGTGCACTCAACTTCCAGAGTTAAACCCGTGTGTGGATTCAGCAGTCTGCAAACACTTTCTCTGCAGAGTCCCAAAACAGGCGTTTTCAGCCCATTACCGGCATATGGAAGAAACAGCAGTAAGCACAGGGAAATATCTGCTTCTAAATCCAAAACGCAGCTATCTAACAGAACGGTTGTCAATGTGTGCACTCAACTTCCAGAGTTAAACCCGTGTGTGGATTCAGCAGTCTGCAAACACTTTCTCTGCAGAGTCCCAAAACAGGCGTTTTCAGCCCATTACCGGCATATGGAAGAAACAGCAGTAAGCACAGGGAAATATCTGCTTCTAAATCCAAAACGCAGCTATCTAACAGAACGGTTGTCAATGTGTGCACTCAACTTCCAGAGTTAAACCCGTGTGTGGATTCAGCAGTCTGCAAACACTTTCTCTGCAGAGTCCCAAAACAGGCGTTTTCAGCCCATTACCGGCATGTGGAAGAAACGGCAGTAAGCACAGGGAAATATCTGCATCTAAATCCAAAACGCAGATATCTAACAGAACGGTTGTCAATGTGTGCACTCAACTTCCAGAGTTAAACCCGTGCGTGGATTCAGCAGTCCTGCAAACACTTTCTCTGCAGAGTCCCAAAACAGGCGTTTTCAGCCCATTACCGGCATATGGAAGAAACAGCAGTAAGCACAGGGAAATATCTGCTTCTAAATCCAAAACGCAGCTATCTAACAGAACGGTTGTCAATGTGTGCACTCAACTTCCAGAGTTAAACCCGTGTGTGGATTCAGCAGTCTGCAAACACTTTCTCTGCAGAGTCCCAAAACAGGCGTTTTCAGCCCATTACCGGCATATGGAAGAAACAGCAGTAAGCACAGGGAAATATCTGCTTCTAAATCCAAAACGCAGCTATCTAACAGAACGGTTGTCAATGTGTGCACTCAACTTCCAGAGTTAAACCCGTGTGTGGATTCAGCAGTCTGCAAACACTTTCTCTGCAGAGTCCCAAAACAGGCGTTTTCAGCCCATTACCGGCATATGGAAGAAACAGCAGTAAGCACAGGGAAATATCTGCTTCTAAATCCAAAACGCAGCTATCTAACAGAACGGTTGTCAATGTGTGCACTCAACTTCCAGAGTTAAACCCGTGTGTGGATTCAGCAGTCTGCAAACACTTTCTCTGCAGAGTCCCAAAACAGGCGTTTTCAGCCCATTACCGGCATATGGAAGAAACGGCAGTAAGAACAGGGAAATATCTGCTTCTAAATCCAAAACGCAGCTATCTAACAGAACGGTTGTCAATGTGTGCACTCAACTTCCAGAGTTAAACCCGTGTGTGGATTCAGCAGTCTGCAAACACTTTCTCTGCAGAGTCCCAAAACAGGCGTTTTCAGCCCATTACCGGCATATGGAAGAAACGGCAGTAAGCACAGGGAAATATCTGCTTCTAAATCCAAAACGCAGCTATCTAACAGAACGGTTGTCAATGTGTGCACTCAACTTCCAGAGTTAAACCAGTGTGTGGATTCAGCAGTCTGCAAACCCTTTCTCTGCAGAGTCCCAAAACAGGCGTTTTCAGTCCTTTACCGGCATATGGTAGAAACGGCAGTAAGCACAGGGAAATATCTGCTTCTAAATCCAAAACGCAGCTATCTAACAGAACGGTTGTCAATGTGTGCACTCAACTTCCAGAGTTAAACCCGTGTGTGGATTCAGCAGTCTGCAAACACTTTCTCTGCAGAGTCCCAAAACAGGCGTTTTCAGCCCATTACCGGCATATGGAAGAAACAGCAGTAAGCCCAGGGAAATATCTGCTTCTAAATCCAAAACGCAGCTATCTAACAGAACGGTGGTCAATGTGTGCACTCAACGTCCAGAGTTAAACCCGTGTGTGGATTCAGCAGTCTGCAAACACTTTCTCTGCAGAGTCCCCAAACAGGCGTTTTCAGCCCATTACCGGCATATGGAAGAAACAGCAGTAAGCACAGGGAAATATCTGCTTCTAAATCCAAAACGCAGCTATCTAACAGAACGGTTGTCAATGTGTGCACTCAACTTCCAGAGTTAAACCCGTGTGTGGATTCAGCAGTCTGCAAACACTTTCTCTGCAGAGTCCCAAAACAGGCGTTTTCAGCCCATTACCGGCATATGGAAGAAACGGCAGTAAGCACAGGGAAGTATCTGCTTCTAAATCCAAAACGCAGCTATCTAACAGAACGGTTGTCAATGTGTGCACTCAACTTCCAGAGTTAAACCCGTGTGTGGATTCAGCAGTCTGCAAACACTTTCTCTGCAGAGTCCCAAAACAGGCGTTTTCAGCCCATTACCGGCATATGGAAGAAACGGGAGTAAGCACAGGGAAATATCTGCTTCTAAATCCAAAACGCAGCTATCTAACAGAACGGTTGTCAATGTGTGCACTCAACTTCCAGAGTTAAACCAGTGTGTGGATTCAGCAGTCTGCAAACCCTTTCTCTGCAGAGTCCCAAAACAGGCATTTTCAGCCCTTTACCGGCATATGGAAGAAACAGCAGTAAGCACAGGGAAATATCTGCTTCTAAATCCAAAACGCAGCTATCTAACAGAACGGTTGTCAATGTGTGCACTCAACTTCCAGAGTTAAACCCGTGTGTGGATTCAGCAGTCTGCAAACCCTTTCTCTGCAGAGTCCCAAAACAGGCGTTTTCAGGCCATTACCGGCATATGGAAGAAAGAGCAGTAAGCCCAGGGAAATATCTGCTTCTAAATCCAAAACGCAGCTATCTAACAGAACGGTTGTCAATGTGTGCACTCAACTTCCAGAGTTAAACCCGTGTGTGGATCAGCAGTCTGCAAACACTTTCTCTGCAGAGTCCCAAAACAGGCGTTTTCAGCCCATTACCGGCATATGGAAGAAACGGGTAGTAAGCACAGGGAAACATCTGCTTCTAAATCCAAAACGCAGCTATCTAACAGAACGTTTGTCAATGTGTGCACTCAACTTCCAGAGTTAAACCCGTGTGTGGATTCAGCAGTCTGCAAACACTTTCTCTGCAGAGTCCCAAAACAGGCGTTTTCAGCCCATTACCGGCATATGAAAGAAACAGCAGTAAGCACAGGGAAATATCTGCTTCTAAATCCAAAACGCAGCTATCTAACAGAACGGTTGTCAATGTGTGCACTCAACTTCCAGAGTTAAACCCGTGTGTGGATTCAGCAGTCTGCAAACACTTTCTCTGCAGAGTCCCAAAACAGGCGTTTTCAGCCCATTACCGGCATATGGAAGAAACGGCAGTAAGCACAGGGAAATATCTGCTTCTAAATCCAAAACGCAGCTATCTAACAGAACGGTTGTCAATGTGTGCACTCACTTCCAGAGTTAAACCCGTGTGTGGATTCAGCAGTCTGCAAACCCTTTCTCTGCAGAGTCCCAAAACAGGCGTTTTCAGGCCATTACCGGCATATGGAAGAAACAGCAGTAAGCCCAGGGAAATATCTGCTTCTAAATCCAAAACGCAGCTATCTAACAGAACGGTTGTCAATGTGTGCACTCAACTTCCAGAGTTAAACCCGTGTGTGGATTCAGCAGTCTGCAAACACTTTCTCTGCAGAGTCCCAAAACAGGCGTTTTCAGCCCATTACCGGCATATGGAAGAAACGGCAGTAAGCACAGGGAAATATCTGCTTCTAAATCCAAAACGCAGCTATCTAACAGAACGGTTGTCAATGTGTGCACTCAACTTCCAGAGTTAAACCCGTGTGTGGATTCAGCAGTCTGCAAACACTTTCTCTGCAGAGTCCCAAAACAGGCGTTTTCAGCCCATTACCGGCATATGGAAGAAACAGCAGTAAGCCCAGGGAAATATCTGCTTCTAAATCCAAAACGCAGCTATCTAACAGAACGGTGGTCAATGTGTGCACTCAACGTCCAGAGTTAAACCCGTGTGTGGATTCAGCAGTCTGCAAACACTTTCTCTGCAGAGTCCCCCAAACAGGCGTTTTCAGCCCATTACCGGCATATGAAGAAACAGCAGTAAGCACAGGGAAATATCTGCTTCTAAATCCAAAACGCAGCTATCTAACAGAACGGTTGTCAATGTGTGCACTCAACTTCCAGAGTTAAACCCGTGTGTGGATTCAGCAGTCTGCAAACACTTTCTCTGCAGAGTCCCAAAACAGGCGTTTTCAGCCCATTACCGGCATATGGAAGAAACGGCAGTAAGCACAGGGAAGTATCTGCTTCTAAATCCAAAACGCAGCTATCTAACAGAACGGTTGTCAATGTGTGCACTCAACTTCCAGAGTTAAACCCGTGTGTGGATTCAGCAGTCTGCAAACACTTTCTCTGCAGAGTCCCAAAACAGGCGTTTTCAGCCCTTTACCGGCATATGGAAGAAACGGGAGTAAGCACAGGGAAATATCTGCTTCTAAATCCAAAACGCAGCTATCTAACAGAACGGTTGTCAATGTGTGCACTCAACTTCCAGAGTTAAACCAGTGTGTGGATTCAGCAGTCTGCAAACCCTTTCTCTGCAGAGTCCCAAAACAGGCATTTTCAGCCCTTTACCGGCATATGGAAGAAACAGCAGTAAGCACAGGGAAATATCTGCTTCTAAATCCAAAACGCAGCTATCTAACAGAACGGTTGTCAATGTGTGCACTCAACTTCCAGAGTTAAACCCGTGTGTGGATTCAGCAGTCTGCAAACCCTTTCTCTGCAGAGTCCCAAAACAGGCGTTTTCAGGCCATTACCGGCATATGGAAGAAAGAGCAGTAAGCCAGGGAAATATCTGCTTCTAAATCCAAAACGCAGCTATCTAACAGAACGGTTGTCAATGTGTGCACTCAACTTCCAGAGTTAAACCCGTGTGTGGATTCAGCCAGTCTGCAAACACTTTCTCTGCAGAGTCCCAAAACAGGCGTTTTCAGCCCATTACCGGCATATGGAAGAAACGGTAGTAAGCACAGGGAAACATCTGCTTCTAAATCCAAAACGCAGCTATCTAACAGAACGTTTGTCAATGTGTGCACTCAACTTCCAGAGTTAAAACCCGTGTGTGGATTCAGCAGTCTGCAAACACTTTCTCTGCAGAGTCCCAAAACAGGCGTTTTCAGCCCATTACCGGCATATGAAAGAAACAGCAGTAAGCACAGGGAAATATCTGCTTCTAAATCCAAACGCAGCTATCTAACAGAACGGTTGTCAATGTGTGGCACTCAACTTCCAGAGTTAAACCCGTGTGTGGATTCAGCAGTCTGCAAACACTTTCTCTGCAGAGTCCCAAAACAGGCGTTTTCAGCCATTACCGGCATATGGAAGAAACGGCAGTAAGCACAGGGAAATATCTGCTTCTAAATCCAAAACGCAGCTATCTAACAGAACGGTTGTCAATGTGTGCACTCAACTTCCAGAGTTAAACCCGTGTGTGGATTCAGCAGTCTGCAAACCTTTCTCTGCAGAGTCCCAAAACAGGCGTTTTCAGGCCATTACCGGCATATGGAAGAAACAGCAGTAAGCCCAGGGAAATATCTGCTTCTAAATCCAAAACGCAGCTCTCTAACAGAACGTGTTGTCAATGTGTGCACTCAACTTCCAGAGTTAAACCCGTGTGTGGATTCAGCAGTCTGCAA
Source organism: Aotus nancymaae (assembly GCF_030222135.1). Lineage (NCBI taxonomy): Eukaryota > Metazoa > Chordata > Mammalia > Primates > Aotidae > Aotus > Aotus nancymaae. The sequence continues at coordinate 141,438 of NW_026989131.1, forward strand.
ACACTTTCTCTGCAGAGTCCCAAAACAGGCGTTTTCAGCCCATTACCGGCATATGGAAGAAACGGCAGTAAGCACAGGGAAATATCTGCTTCTAAATCCAAAACGCAGCTATCTAACAGAACGGTTGTCAATGTGTGCACTCAACTTCCAGAGTTAAACCCGTGTGTGGATTCAGCAGTCTGCAAACACTTTCTCTGCAGAGTCCCAAAACAGGCGTTTTCAGCCCATTACCGGCATATGGAAGAAACAGCAGTAAGCAAAGGGAAATATCTGCTTCTAAATCCAAAACGCAGCTATCTAACAGAACGGTTGTCAATGTGTGCACTCAACTTCCAGAGATAAAAACCCGTGTGTGGATTCAGCAGTCTGCAAACACTTTCTCTGCAGAGTCCCAAAACAGGCGTTTTCAGCCCATTACCGGCATATGGAAGAAACAGCAGTAAGCACAGGGAAATATCTGCTTCTAAATCCAAAACGCAGCTATCTAACAGAAACGGTTGTCAATGTGTGCACTCAACTTCCAGAGTTAAACCCGTGTGTGGATTCAGCAGTCTGCAACCCTTTCTCTGCAGAGTCCCAAAACAGGCGTTTTCAGCCCATTACCGGCATATGGAAGAAACAGCAGTAAGCCCAGGGAAATATCTGCTTCTAAATCCAAAACGCAGCTATCTAACAGAACGGTTGTCAATGTGTGCACTCAACTTCCAGAGTTAAAGCCGTGCGTGGATTCAGCAGTCTGCAAACACTTTCTCTGCAGAGTCCCAAAACAGGCGTTTTCAGCCCATTACCGGCATATGGAAGAAACGGCAGTAAGCACAGGGAAATATCTGCTTCTAAATCCAAAACGCAGCTATCTAACAGAACGGTTGTCAATGTGTGCGCTCAACTTCCAGAGTTAAACCAGTGTGTGGATTCAGCAGTCTGCAAACCCTTTCTCTGCAGAGTCCCAAAACAGGCGTTTTCAGCCCTTTACCGGCATATGGAAGAAACGGCAGTAAGCACAGGGAAATATCTGCTTCTAAATCCAAAACGCAGCTATCTAACAGAACGGTTGTCAATGTGTGCACTCAACTTCCAGAGTTAAACCCGTGTGTGGATTCAGCAGTCTGCAAACACTTTCTCTGCAGAGTCCCAAAACAGGCGTTTTCAGCCCATTACCGGCATATGGAAGAAACAGCAGTAAGCACAGGGAAATATCTGCTTCTAAATCCAAAACGCAGCTATCTAACAGAACGGTTGTCAATGTGTGCACTCAACTTCCAGAGTTAAACCCGTGTGTGGATTCAGCAGTCTGCAAACACTTTCTCTGCAGAGTCCCAAAACAGGCGTTTTCAGCCCATTACCGGCATATGGAAGAAACAGCAGTAAGCACAGGGAAATATCTGCTTCTAAATCCAAAACGCAGCTATCTAACAGAACGGTTGTCAATGTGTGCACTCAACTTCCAGAGTTAAACCCGTGTGTGGATTCAGCAGTCTGCAAACACTTTCTCTGCAGAGTCCCAAAACAGGCGTTTTTCAGCCCATTACCGGCATATGGAAGAAACAGCAGTAAGCACAGGGAAATATCTGCTTCTAAATCCAAAACGCAGCTATCTAACAGAACGGTTGTCAATGTGTGCACTCAACTTCCAGAGTTAAACCCGTGGTGTGGATTCAGCAGTCTGCAAACACTTTCTCTGCAGAGTCCCAAAACAGGCGTTTTCAGCCCATTACCGGCATATGGAAGAAACAGCAGTAAGCACAGGGAAATATCTGCTTCTAAATCCAAAACGCAGCTATCTAACAGAACGGTTGTCAATGTGTGCACTCAACTTCCAGAGTTAAACCCGTGTGTGGATTCAGCAGTCTGCAAACACTTTCTCTGCAGAGTCCCAAAACAGGCGTTTTCAGCCCATTACCGGCATATGGAAGAAACAGCAGTAAGCACAGGGAAATATCTGCTTCTAAATCCAAAACGCAGCTATCTAACAGAACGGTTGTCAATGTGTGCACTCAACTTCCAGAGTTAAACCCGTGTGTGGATTCAGCAGTCTGCAAACACTTTCTCTGCAGAGTCCCAAAACAGGCGTTTTCAGCCCATTACCGGCATATGGAAGAAACAGCAGTAAGCACAGGGAAATATCTGCTTCTAAATCCAAAACGCAGCTATCTAACAGAACGGTTGTCAATGTGTGCACTCAACTTCCAGAGTTAAACCCGTGTGTGGATTCAGCAGTCTGCAAACACTTTCTCTGCAGAGTCCCAAAACAGGCGTTTTCAGCCCATTACCGGCATATGGAAGAAACGGCAGTAAGCACAGGGAAATATCTGCTTCTAAATCCAAAATGCAGATATCTAACAGAACGGTTGTCAATGTGTGCACTCAACTTCCAGAGTTAAACCCGTGCGTGGATTCAGCAGTCTGCAAACACTTTCTCTGCAGAGTCCCAAAACAGGCGTTTTCAGCCCATTACCGGCATATGGAAGAAACAGCAGTAAGCACGGGGAAATATCTGCTTCTAAATCCAAAACGCAGCTATCTAACAGAACGGTTGTCAATGTGTGCACTCAACTTCCAGAGTTAAACCCGTGTGTGGATTCAGCAGTCTGCAAACACTTTCTCTGCAGAGTCCCAAAACAGGCGTTTTCAGCCCATTACCGGCATATGGAAGAAACAGCAGTAAGCACAGGGAAATATCTGCTTCTAAATCCAAAACGCAGCTATCTAACAGAACGGTTGTCAATGTGTGCACTCAACTTCCAGAGTTAAACCCGTGTGTGGATTCAGCAGTCTGCAAACACTTTCTCTGCAGAGTCCCAAAACAGGCGTTTTCAGCCATTACCGGCATATGGAAGAAACAGCAGTAAGCACAGGGAAATATCTGCTTCTAAATCCAAAACGCAGCTATCTAACAGAACGGTTGTCAATGTGTGCACTCAACTTCCAGAGATAAACCCGTGTGTGGATTCAGCAGTCTGCAAACACTTTCTCTGCAGAGTCCCAAAACAGGCGTTTTCAGCCCATTACCGGCATATGGAAGAAACGGCAGTAAGAACAGGGAAATATCTGCTTCTAAATCCAAAACGCAGATATCTAACAGAACGGTTGTCAATGTGTGCACTCAACTTCCAGAGTTAAACCCGTGTGTGGATTCAGCAGTCTGCAAACACTTTCTCTGCAGAGTCCCAAAACAGGCCGTTTTCAGCCCATTACCGGCATATGGAAGAAACGGCAGTAAGCACAGGGAAATATCTGCTTCTAAATCCAAAACGCAGCTATCTAACAGAACGGTTGTCAATGTGTGCACTCAACTTCCAGAGTTAAACCAGTGTGTGGATTCAGCAGTCTGCAAACCCTTTCTCTGCAGAGTCCCAAAACAGGCGTTTTCAGCCCATTACCGGCATATGGAAGAAACAGGAGTAAGCACAGGGAAATATCTGCTTCTAAATCCAAAACGCAGCTATCTAACAGAACGGTTGTCAATGTGTGCACTCAACTTCCAGAGTTAAACCCGTGTGTGGATTCAGCAGTCTGCAAACACTTTCTCTGCAGAGTCCCAAAACAGGCGTTTTCAGCCCATTACCGGCATATGGAAGAAACAGCAGTAAGCCCAGGGAAATATCTGCTTCTAAATCCAAAACGCAGCTATCTAACAGAACGGTGGTCAATGTGTGCACTCAACTTCCAGAGTTAAACCCGTGTGTGGATTCAGCAGTCTGCAAACACTTTCTCTGCAGAGTCCCCAAACAGGCGTTTTCAGCCCATTACCGGCATATGGAAGAAACAGCAGTAAGCACAGGGAAATATCTGCTTCTAAATCCAAAACGCAGCTATCTAACAGAACGGTTGTCAATGTGTGCACTCAACTTCCAGAGTTAAACCCGTGTGTGGATTCAGCAGTCTGCAAACACTTTCTCTGCAGAGTCCCAAAACAGGCGTTTTCAGCCCATTACCGGCATATGGAAGAAACGGCAGTAAGCACAGGGAAGTATCTGCTTCTAAATCCAAAACGCAGCTATCTAACAGAACGGTTGTCAATGTGTGCACTCAACTTCCAGAGTTAAACCCGTGTGGGATTCAGCAGTCTGCAAACACTTTCTCTGCAGAGTCCCAAAACAGGCGTTTTCAGCCCATTACCGGCATATGGAAGAAACGGGAGTAAGCACAGGGAAATATCTGCTTCTAAATCCAAAACGCAGCTATCTAACAGAACGGTTGTCAATGTGTGCACTCAACTTCCAGAGTTAAACCAGTGTGTGGATTCAGCAGTCTGCAAACCCTTTCTCTGCAGAGTCCCAAACAGGCATTTTCAGCCCTTTACCGGCATATGGAAGAAACAGCAGTAAGCACAGGGAAATATCTGCTTCTAAATCCAAAACGCAGCTATCTAACAGAACGGTTGTCAATGTGTGCACTCAACTTCCAGAGTTAAACCCGTGTGTGGATTCAGCAGTCTGCAAACCCTTTCTCTGCAGAGTCCCAAAACAGGCGTTTTCAGGCCATTACCGGCATATGGAAGAAAGAGCAGTAAGCCCAGGGAAATATCTGCTTCTAAATCCAAAACGCAGCTATCTAACAGAACGGTTGTCAATGTGTGCACTCAACTTCCAGAGTTAAACCCGTGTGTGGATTCAGCAGTCTGCAAACACTTTCTCTGCAGAGTCCCAAAACAGGCGTTTTCAGCCCATTACCGGCATATGGAAGAAACGGTAGTAAGCACAGGGAAACATCTGCTTCTAAATCCAAAACGCAGCTATCTAACAGAACGTTTGTCAATGTGTGCACTCAACTTCCAGAGTTAAACCCGTGTGTGGATTCAGCAGTCTGCAAACACTTTCTCTGCAGAGTCCCAAAACAGGCGTTTCAGCCCATTACCGGCATATGAAAGAAACAGCAGTAAGCACAGGGAAATATCTGCTTCTAAATCCAAAACGCAGCTATCTAACAGAACGGTTGTCAATGTGTGCACTCAACTTCCAGAGTTAAACCCGTGTGTGGATTCAGCAGTCTGCAAACACTTTCTCTGCAGAGTCCCAAAACAGGCGTTTTCAGCCCATTACCGGCATATGGAAGAAACGGCAGTAAGCACAGGGAAATATCTGCTTCTAAATCCAAAACGCAGCTATCTAAAAGAACGGTTGTCAATGTGTGCACTCAACTTCCAGAGTTAAACCCGTGTGTGGATTCAGCAGTCTGCAAACCCTTTCTCTGCAGAGTCCCAAAACAGGCGTTTTCAGGCCATTACCGGCATATGGAAGAAACAGCAGTAAGCCCAGGGAAATATCTGCTTCTAAATCCAAAACGCAGCTCTCTAACAGAACGGTTGTCAATGTGTGCACTCAACTTCCAGAGTTAAACCCGTGTGTGGATTCAGCAGTCTGCAAACACTTTCTCTGCAGAGTCCCAAAACAGGCGTTTCAGCCATTACCGGCATATGGAAGAAACGGCAGTAAGCACAGGGAAATATCTGCTTCTAAATCCAAAACGCAGCTATCTAACAGAACGGTTGTCAATGTGTGCACTCAACTTCCAGAGTTAAACCCGTGTGTGGATTCAGCAGTCTGCAAACACTTTCTCTGCAGGAGTCCCAAAACAGGCGTTTTCAGCCCATTACCGGCATATGGAAGAAACAGCAGTAAGCAAAGGGAAATATCTGCTTCTAAATCCAAAACGCAGCTATCTAACAGAACGGTTGTCAATGTGTGCACTCAACTTCCAGAGATAAACCCGTGTGTGGATTCAGCAGTCTGCAAACACTTTCTCTGCAGAGTCCCAAAACAGGCGTTTTCAGCCCATTACCGGCATATGGAAGAAACAGCAGTAAGCACAGGGAAATATCTGCTTCTAAATCCAAAACGCAGCTATCTAACAGAACGGTTGTCAATGTGTGCACTCAACTTCCAGAGTTAAACCCGTGTGTGGATTCAGCAGTCTGCAAACCCTTTCTCTGCAGAGTCCCAAAACAGGCGTTTTCAGCCCATTACCGCATATGGAAGAAACAGCAGTAAGCCCAGGGAAATATCTGCTTCTAAATCCAAAACGCAGCTATCTAACAGAACGGTTGTCAATGTGTGCACTCAACTTCCAGAGTTAAAGCCGTGCGTGGATTCAGCAGTCTGCAAACACTTTCTCTGCAGAGTCCCAAAACAGGCGTTTTCAGCCCATTACCGGCATATGGAAGAAACGGCAGTAAGCACAGGGAAATATCTGCTTCTAAATCCAAACGCAGCTATCTAACAGAACGGTTGTCAATGTGTGCGCTCAACTTCCAGAGTTAAACCAGTGTGTGGATTCAGCAGTCTGCAAACCCTTTCTCTGCAGAGTCCCAAAACAGGCGTTTTCAGCCCTTTACCGGCATATGGAAGAAACGGCAGTAAGCACAGGGAAATATCTGCTTCTAAATCCAAAACGCAGCTATCTAACAGAACGGTTGTCAATGTGTGCACTCAACTTCCAGAGTTAAACCCGTGTGTGGATTCAGCAGTCTGCAAACACTTTCTCTGCAGAGTCCCAAAACAGGCGTTTTCAGCCCATTACCGGCATATGGAAGAAACAGCAGTAAGCACAGGGAAATATCTGCTTCTAAATCCAAAACGCAGCTATCTAACAGAACGGTTGTCAATGTGTGCACTCAACTTCCAGAGTTAAACCCGTGTGTGGATTCAGCAGTCTGCAAACACTTTCTCTGCAGAGTCCCAAAACAGGCGTTTTCAGCCATTACCGGCATATGGAAGAAACAGCAGTAAGCACAGGGAAATATCTGCTTCTAAATCCAAAACGCAGCTATCTAACAGAACGGTTGTCAATGTGTGCACTCAACTTCCAGAGTTAAACCCGTGTGTGGATTCAGCAGTCTGCAAACACTTTCTCTGCAGAGTCCCAAAACAGGCGTTTCAGCCCATTACCGGCATATGGAAGAAACAGCAGTAAGCACAGGGAAATATCTGCTTCTAAATCCAAAACGCAGCTATCTAACAGAACGGTTGTCAATGTGTGCACTCAACTTCCAGAGTTAAACCCGTGTGTGGATTCAGCAGTCTGCAAACACTTTCTCTGCAGAGTCCCAAAACAGGCGTTTTCAGCCCATTACCGGCATATGGAAGAAACAGCAGTAAGCACAGGGAAATATCTGCTTCTAAATCCAAAACGCAGCTATCTAACAGAACGGTTGTCAATGTGTGCACTCAACTTCCAGAGTTAAACCCGTGTGTGGATTCAGCAGTCTGCAAACACTTTCTCTGCAGAGTCCCAAAACAGGCGTTTTCAGCCCATTACCGGCATATGGAAGAAACAGCAGTAAGCACAGGGAAATATCTGCTTCTAAATCCAAAACGCAGCTATCTAACAGAACGGTTGTCAATGTGTGCACTCAACTTCCAGAGTTAAACCCGTGTGTGGATTCAGCAGTCTGCAAACACTTTCTCTGCAGAGTCCCAAAACAGGCGTTTTCAGCCCATTACCGGCATATGGAAGAAACAGCAGTAAGCACAGGGAAATATCTGCTTCTAAATCCAAAACGCAGCTATCTAACAGAACGGTTGTCAATGTGTGCACTCACTTCCAGAGTTAAACCCGTGTGTGGATTCAGCAGTCTGCAAACACTTTCTCGCAGAGTCCCAAAACAGGCGTTTTTCAGCCATTACCGGCATATGGAAGAAACGGCAGTAAGCACAGGGAAATATCTGCTTCTAAATCCAAAACGCAGATATCTAACAGAACGGTTGTCAATGTGTGCACTCAACTTCCAGAGTTAAACCCGTGCGTGGATTCAGCAGTCTGCAAACACTTTCTCTGCAGAGTCCCAAAACAGGCGTTTTCAGCCCATTACCGGCATATGGAAGAAACAGCAGTAAGCACAGGGAAATATCTGCTTCTAAATCCAAAACGCAGCTATCTAACAGAACGGTTGTCAATGTGTGCACTCAACTTCCAGAGTTAAACCCGTGTGTGGATTCAGCAGTCTGCAAACACTTTCTCTGCAGAGTCCCAAAACAGGCGTTTTTCAGCCCATTACCGGCATATGGAAGAAACAGCAGTAAGCACAGGGAAATATCTGCTTCTAAATCCAAAACGCAGCTATCTAACAGAACGGTTGTCAATGTGTGCACTCAACTTCCAGAGTTAAACCCAGTTGTGTGGATTCAGCAGTCTGCAAACACTTTCTCTGCAGAGTCCCAAAACAGGCGTTTTCAGCCCATTACCGGCATATGGAAGAAACAGCAGTAAGCACAGGGAAATATCTGCTTCTAAAATCCAAAACGCAGCTATCTAACAGAACGGTTGTCAATGTGTGCACTCAACTTCCAGAGATAAACCCGTGTGTGGATTCAGCAGTCCTGCAAACACTTTCTCTGCAGAGTCCCAAAACAGGCGTTTTTCAGCCCATTACCGGCATATGGG